>NW_006912908.1:1074574-1228893 GCF_000585565.1 Capronia epimyces CBS 606.96
TGTCCATGTTGGTGCGTCTGTCCATGTTGGTGCGTCTGTCCATGTTGGTGCGTCTGTCCATGTTGGTGCGTCTGTCTATGTCCATGTCCATGTCCATGTCCATGTCCATGTCGATACGGACGGTCGGTCGGACGGACATAGTAGTGTACAGACACCGACACAGCGTTCGAATGGGATACCAACTATCCAAGAAGAAAGGGATTGTGTCCGTTCGAATGGAATACCAACTATCCAAGAAGAAAGGGATTGTGACGGTTCGAATGGAATACCAACTATCCAAGAAGAAAGGGATCGGAGTGGGGAGCGGGGAGTGAAAAGCGAAAGGGGCCTACTTGCCTCATTGTCTGTCAGTAATCATACGTACGTAGTCAATATCATGCATGCATGCGTTGTCTGTTCTCTTACAGTAAGTAGCTCCTTTTCCTTTTGATGAAGACCCGGCATGGCAGGCAGTGTGAGTGGTGGTAGGTCCAGATACATACAGTACATTGTCATACAGTACTTTTCACCATTGGGTATTTCACAGACCATATTGCACAATAAGTACCCTCCCTATGCACAGACTATACTGTACAGTAAGTACCTAGTACCCTCCCTATGCACAGACTACACTGTCCAATAAGTACCCTATGTACAGACTACCTGCACAATAAGTACCCTATGCCCAGCGGCGCTGCGGCGCTACGCACATAACCACAAGCGTACGGTATGTATGTATGTAACAGTACTCTGTACTCATTCATTCAGGGCATCCATCTCATTCTTGAGCCTGGCCCACGCGTCCGTCTCCTCCCACTGCTTCCCGCGGCCCAGCACCCTCCTGGCCGCGCTTTTCGCCTTGAAGCGCCATTTGGGCTCGACCTGGCCGCCAGTGCGTTCTCGCTCGCGCGGGCCGAGGTCTCGGTATCGCTGGATCAGCCAGATGGTCTTGTCGACGACGCTGGCCCACTGTGATGCGCTGACCTGGTCGAAGGTTTCGGCGGCAGACACGCTCGTCAGGTGTGCGCGCCACGCCTTTTCCGCGTACTGCAGAGCCTGGCTGGGTCGGGCGCGCCACTCGGATATCGAGCACAGCAGATCGTACAGCGGCGGCGATGAAGTTGCGAGCGGCGCGACTTGTGTGTCGATGAGCGCGAGGAAGGATCGTGCGAGATACGGCAGCTTTGCGGGGCCCGAGTCTGGAGCGGCGGACGCTGAGGTCGGTTGTGTTTCAGGCTTCTCTGCTGCCGTCGCTGTCGCTGTCGCTGTCGCCGTCGCCGACTGTGATACAGATTCAGGCTCGGCTCCATGTCCTTGGTCATCGGCTTCCTCAGACGCCAGAGAAGAGGTAGGATACACCCACTCACGAGTGATGTACTCGGTTAGAACCCTCAAAATGCCCAAATCGACGGCATTTTCTCCTTCCTTCTTCCCTCTCAGTTCAATCACTCGCCCTAAAGCCTGGACTACTTCGTTCCATGGCGTCCCTGCGCTCGGCGGGATACTCGCCGCCACGGTGAGGTAATTGTCCCATATACGTGCGTCGTCGCGTTTTAGCGTGGCGGCACGCCGTAGGGCGCGCAGAGCCTCTCGGATGTGCTGGTAGGGATCGACGCTGGTTCGAGATAGGAGAGCGTCGGATTGTTCCTCCTCATCCTCCGCTACTCCGGTTACGCCAGTCTGATCGGCAGTGGGTTGACCTGTAGTCGTGTCCGTGCCGTCTCCATTGGACTCGGACCCACGTGTCTCTGCCACCGGCTTGGGGAGTCTCAGCAATGCCACTGCCAGATTCGACCATGCTTCGCCGTCTTGATCTTCGAGCTGGATACAGCGTGTAAAGGATTCGGTTGCGCCTTGATACTCTTGCAACTCGAGCTGGATGCAGCCCAGAGCGAACCAGCTGGCGCGATCGAGGCGGGATATGCCCAGTGCCAGCGTGTATGCCTCTGCTGCGGCGTTAAAGTCGCGCTTCTTGGTGAAGTGTCGCCCCAGGGAGCGTTGAGCGCGGGCATATCTGTTCGACGAGACATTCCACGCCAGAGTGTAGTAGGACGGTAGACCGGTGATGTCGCCCAGAATGCAGAGAAGACGAGGTGAGTCGGCGGGGGACTGGGAACGGAGTTTCAATGTCGCTATCGAAGACGACGAAGCCTTCTCTTCCTTCGCGGGTTCCTCAAACAGTAGACCTCGAAGTAATTCGATGGCCTCTTGCTCTCGGTCTGTCGCGGCAAGACAGAGTGCAATTTCTGCTTGCATCTGCAACCGCTCATAGATCTCCAACGCGGTTTTGAGCCCGCCCATATGAGTCCAGCGAGCAGCGAGCTCGGCTTCTAGCTCCCACCGCAAGGGCGGAGATAGTTGGTAAATGTACCTCAAACGTTCGGCAACAGATGCGGATTCGGAGGCTTTGGGCTTCGGGAGGAATGTGGAGGGTGGTACAGACTGCGGTGGCTCGGATGTCGAAGCTGGGGATGCTGATACGGATGTTTCGGCAATGACCTGATCGACGAGCGCTTGTAGCTGCAACAGTCCTCTCTCTGTAGTGCGAGACCTGTATCCTTCGATGCGGCTTCTGACCAGTAGAGCTTGGGTGTAGACCTGCCAGTTTGACGAGCCGCCTTCAAGTACTCGGGTTGCGTAGGGCAGTGTCTCTTCTCGTAGGAGACCGTCGTCAGGGGATGTATTGGAGATGCTAGTTGCAGTGGCGAGGAGGATAACGCTGTCAATTGGAGACAGCAGAGGTTGGTTGGACGGGTCGAGGGAGGCCAATTGAGGAGGCAATGAAGAGCTGGTAACCACGTGCGTCATGGCCTCTTCCGACACAGGTGCTGTCGATGTGGACTCGGATGTGAAGTGAATTTGCTCGAGCAAAGTGTCATCGTTGAGAGGAACATTCTCGGGTTTGCTTGGTTGGGCTGAGGAGTGCTCATGGCCGCCCGTGGGGTTAGTAGGTTCGCGAGTACTGGGGGCTTCTGAATCATGCTCATGCCCTGTACTTTTGGCCAGCACAACCAGCTGACTTATATCTCGGTCTTGGAACTTGGTGCGCTTGCCCAGCACGCCTGTTACAGCGAATTGGAAACGCCGCGTGGTAGCCGCCCTGGCAAGATCTGTTCTGGCAAGGGCGTCGTCTCCATAGTACGTGCGTATGGTGGCTCGTTCGACCAGAAACTCGACAAAGTGTTCTTCCGCAGCTGCGCTGTGGGAGGCAACACGCGATGTGAGCTGGCGCTCAAGAATGTCAGCATCCGAGTAGATGATGTCGCGGAGAGAGGGTGACGGCTCCGACAGGAGTTTCTGGTGCCAGAAGTTGACTCTGATGCGTGCCCTCCGGCCATTGAAGCCTTCGTCGGCAAGGGTGGGATTGGACAGGATGACCTTTGCCAGCCAAAACAGTTCGATGTGTGGAGTCAAAGGATAGGGCCGACTGCCATCGACCGAGAGAGATTCGAAGAGTGCCTCTTTGAGTGACGGGAGACTCTCGTTGCGGTATGTTACGGGGAAAAGAGCCTCTTCGGGATCGAAGTCGAGCGGCGGACCGGTGACGTTCGCTTGCAGAAATGCCTCAAGCGCGGTATATCCGAGTTTGAGGAACGAGAGATGGTTGGTAGCGTCGTGGAGGAGGAATTTCAGCCTTGAGGTGACACCGCCGACGAATGGAGTTTGCTCCGCGTGGACAGCGTCGAATCCTAGGAGCTTCCGGGTCAGAGGATCATGGAGGATGTCCAGAAAGGAAGACCCCATCTTGGGATACGGGAAAAGATGTTCCATGTCAATGTCAACGTCAGTTTGGACCACCCGGGCAGAGACAGTCAGGACGCATTACAGGCACCTAACAGGGTACTGTATGTGCTATGCATACAAGCCTGGGAGACGCCCGTGCGACACAACGACCCGGTGGCTCAGGGAGCAGAGAAGCGAGTGGTCATGACATGAACCGCCCAGATCGAACCAAGGCGGAAATCAACAGCATCATCGTCGCAGTCGCAGTCGCAGTCGCAGTCGTTCGTAGTCGTAGGGTTTGACTGGCCCCAAGTTTGAAAATTCTCGACCGGTCACGTGCCGGCGACGCGATTCACAAACGCCGTGTCACCAGTCAGTGGCCATGTACGCATACAACCAGCACAGTGTCAGTCTTCAGTTCAAGTCTCTCAATTCGAATGGACTCTCAAAATCCCCATTCAACATCGCTATCGCTATTCGTTCATTCGTACATACACACGCCATGCCAAACATCCAGCATTCCAGCATTCCAAGCGAGTGAGGGTATCGTTCAAAGGCTCTAAAACTAGCAGTCCCATCCGTTTAAATCCTAGGTCAGGTCGGTCTTTTCCTGGCCGTTTCTTTTTTATATTCTCTTGCCCGTCCGACCAGCCTGAGCGGCCTTTCTCTTTCTATAGACGTCTCTGTACTTGATGCGACCAAGGGTCCCGAATCCGTACGCCAAAAAGAACAAAACAGTCCAGGCACAAGTGATGATCAATCCAGTAGGGAAAATTCCCAGAGTCACTCCTGGAAGTACAAAAGGGGCGGCGACGGCCATGGCCGCAGTTGCAACGGTCGGGCCGACCAGGCTATTCTTGAATTCGCCACTGAACTGGCCCACCACGAACCAAGCTCCGTCGGCGGCGGTCACGTTGGCGGTGATGGGGGTTTGTGACGAGTTGACGGCGTTGAGCTTGACGTCCGGAAGCATCAGCGACATGATTTGAGTGTCATTGAGTTTGCTTAGATCCAGGTTCTTCTGGAACGTGCCAAACAGAGTATACTGTTGCACCTCAGACACGGCGGCAGATTGTCGTTCCACAACATCCCGCTTCTTTCGCTTGGTCAGTGACTGGAACATGGTGCTGGCCGGGTATGTAACACTGAGCATGATATCGTTGACAGAGAGGCCGGCAAAACTTCCAGACGGGTCGAACATCTGGTAAAGTCGGAGATCTGCCTCAAAGGCGCCTTGCTTGGAATCAAACTGCATGACATTGTAGCAAGCAGCGAGCCCAGCATCATTGTCGACCGAGGTGAGTTTGCTCAAAGAACTGACACAGGCTGCGGCAATAGTTTGGTTGGTGGTGTTGGTTGGCGCGGCCACCGAGAGAAGCGAGTTGGATTGCGGTTCTCGACGAAGAATTCGATCGGCCGTTTTCTCCATATGCCCCAGATGATGCCGCCTCCTCAGTGCGCCCGGCATATGCATGATCGCTTTGGCGGAAATGACATTGGCTTCCGCCAACAAGAGCACAGCTGATGCAATGACGGTCGAGAGATGCATCTTGTTCGATAGTGACTGGTTGTATCGTCGGGTCCAAAATGTTCGAATAGGTCGTCGAGACCGGTGGTGAGGTCAAGCACTGCTTGCGCACAAAGGAATGTCGGCACGGCCAGCGATCGCCAAAGAATGTGAAGCTCGATGGGAAGAATAGAGGAACCTGCCCACGAGCACAGAAAGAGAGGAGATCAAGCTAGAAAAGAGAGAAGGGGCAGAGAGAGGCCTGTGCAAAGGAACGTGGTCTGAGTGCTGCTCGAAGCTCGTGGCCCATGGAGCAGGATCGGGCCCGTATTAAAACACTTACCGTCGCAGAGCCCCGTGGCCAGAGAGGGGTTCGACACGGCACAAGACACGGTCTGTCGTGTTAATCGACCAACCGAGGCCGTGGAGTCGGTGAGTCCAACCCAAGGGGTGGATTGGGCATGAAACATTCCAACACGCTCTCCGAAACAGTCAAGTGGGAGGTCGAAGCCGAAAAGTCTCGGTCGCAGACCGTTGGAGCGCGAGCAAAAGGAGATGGAGAGGCGGCGAATCGCTGACCGCCGGTGTGGTGGAGAGGCAGAGACAGGGGGTTAGACGAGGTCGATCCAGGGTGGATGCTCAGATGCTATGACTGCTGTCCATCCGTACTATTCTGTACGTAGCACTGGAGCACGAGCCATTGCCTTCTTCGTCTCTCGGACATTTCTCCCGTATCTGCTCCCTCTTTCTCTTTCTCTTTCTCCCTGCACGCATTCGCCGGTGTGGTATGATCGGACGTCCCGACGCGTAACAGACAGCGAGCGAGCTTGGTCAGGAGCTGGAGAGGGGTGGTTAGCAACACAACAGCCTTTTGCCTTGGAAACGAATGCGCGACAATGGCGTGTAGCGAACCGGAAGCAGGAGAAGGGAGAAGCCACGAGCACGATATCCGACTGGCTGGAGAGGGAGCAGCGACGTCGATGGCTTGACTGATGGTTTGGTGAAGGTTTGGCGCCCTGCCAATGCAGAGAAGAAACACGAAAGGAGGCGTCGAGAACCTGCTGTGTCAATTGTGGTAATGAGGGGCATGTCTAGCAGCCAGTCAGGGCAAGCCTTGAGCCTTAGGAGCCACCGCCGACAGGGGCTCCTTAGGCGGACCCTAAGCCTAAGGCCTTGGGAGCCCTTACTGTAAACCGCCACCTCAGGGGCTTGCAGTTGTCGGACCCAGCAGGAGCTGCCGCCTATCGCGGTTCAAGGGCGGCCGCTCTAGGCGGCATCCTAAGCCTACTCCGTAGTGTACATGCCTATCATAGCTGCTGCCGACGCCCCGATCTGAAGCAGTTGAAACGCCAACTATTACGTAGTGCGATGCCCACATGGAATCCGTTGGCGCTGGTTGCTCTTCACTCAGCCGCCCAGCCAAGGTCTTGTTACAACCATGCCGCCCTTTCTATGTATGGGAACTCTGTGCTCCATACTGTTCTGCTGTAGGGAGTACTCCGTATGTACCTACAGTATGTACTCCGGATATCCAACCGCCAACAAGTCGCAATCTGCCTGTACGGAGTACATCCATCCTCCTTGACAGTATTGTTAACCACACCTACTGCTGGGGTATCTACTATCTAGCATCTAATTCTGTTTACCCGCGGGGATCAATACGCTCCGCTCGCTCGTCCGGTACACCGCACGCGTCAGTCTGACGAGGCTGACTTGAGGTGGATTGGCCTGGTCACGCGAGAATTAATCATTCGCATTATTGGATAGCTATACATACACTCATGATGGATGGCTTGCACACCTGGCTATGCAATTCAAGAATCGCGTTCGTCTTCTGAGCACCATAGCCTGCATTCTCTCCTGGCTCAACCCCATGTAGACACCGGCAGTCTCGTCTCGTTTCATCTCAGCTCATCTCATCTCGTCACGCGGAGCAGTCGACGAATCAGCCAGTTGATGAACTGATCTCTTCGTACAGCTCAGTTCCCTGACCCTTGGACTAACCTCAGAAACTCACGGACCCGCCCCAGCTGCGAGTTGTCACTCATCTCCTTCTGCTCACTGATCACTGCCTGCACCAGGTTATCTAACAACCCTTCCACCTTGTCTTCATCCGCCCCTGTACACAAGCTCACAATCTTCTTGTATCGTTCTTCGAGTTCTCCACTGCGTGCCTTGAGCGTCTTTGCCATCTGTTCAAGTTGTGCGTTGTGTCGCTGATAGACCTGCGCTCGGCCAGACATGACCTCCGCTCGTTCCAGGCTCGCCAGGAAATTGGCTTGCTCCTGGGTCAATAATGACATGTTGCCCGGGTCTACGTCGCCATCAGGGAACAGGTCTGCCACAAGAGGTAGCTGACCGTCGAGGTCAAGTCCCTTGTCAGCTTCTCCGACGGCAACGTGGTCCTGAATCGTCGTCGGTGGGTCCGTTCCGCTCAACTCAGTCCGATATTGGCCTGTGGCTTGCCGTAGATTGTTGATCTTCTGTTCCAGCTCTTCTTTCTCTCGAACTTTACCTCGCGCCTCCTCAAGTTTTCGTCGTTCTTCCGCCAATGAGGCTCCAGATTCTTTCAAAGCTGCGTTGGTTTTGTCGAGAACCTCGTTTTTCTCTTTAAGTTCTGTGGCGAAGTCGGCTTCTGATTGTGACAGAATGTCGCGTAATGCTGTTTGCGGTTAGCCCATTCATTCATGCTCTCCATAACCCAACAGACTTACATGTGATTATTCCTTCCTGAGCCTCTTCAAAGGATTTCTGAGGCGAGCTGGCCGCCGCTACAGAGGGATCGAACATCTGCATGCTTTGGTCCATCATCTGACTGTTCACATGCAGCCCGACTCCAAAGTCGACAGGAGCCAAGCCTCCACGGTTGGAAATATTAGGATCAGCGCCAACCTCGATCAGTTGATCGATAATCGTGGTCGTGCTGGTTCGTGCGGCGAGGTTCAGTGCGGTATCTCCCGCCTTGTCTTGTGCGTTGACAATATTATCCATAAAACTCCCCAGGGTTAATGCATTGCCCTGGCTCTGGGGGTTGACCCCGTTCGCCCCGTCAAACGACATGGAGGCCGGGTGTATCGGGGTAGGACCCTGTCGGATGACATATTCGAGCAATGATTCGAGGTAGTATTTCCCAACGGCTGCTCTCCCTTTCATGGCTGATGAGACAGCGATATGATGAAGGAGGGTCCGGCCACGTCGATCTCTGACCTCGATGCTCGGTCCGAGAAGCTGCAAAAGAGCGGGAAAACTGTTGTGGTCGAGGTTGTTTCGTGCTTGACACGCCGCTATCAATGCGGTTTCCCCTCCACTGTTGGCCCGTCTCATGTTGAAGCCCTTTTGTAACAATTTGCGCACTAGAGCGATCCGTGCCAGCGTGGCTGCCCAATGCAACGCAGTGTTGCAGGAGCCATCAATGGGAAGTTCAAATTCGTCGCCACTGAGTCGAAGAAATGCTGGGTGGTCGTCAAAGTCCGTCCGGCCGGGATCGATGAAGAGATCGAGTAATAGTTCCTTCTTTTGTTCCTCCTGTGGTCCGGAAGGGTGTGGAAGAGGTTCGAGTCCATAGGAGAGCAGATCGGGCGGCATGAACGATTGGCTTGACTGGGAGAAGAACGAAGCGTTGGGTTCGGTTGGAGCACCATCGGCAAGAGCCAACTCCATTTGTCCGTCATAAGGACCACCGAGAAAAGAGGACTGCGGCGAGGGCCGAATGCGTTTTCGTGGAGGCTCTTGAATATCAGCATTTCCAAAATCCGCAAAGCTCGCTCCCTGGCTCATGATGGCCCCGTTTGTGCCAAAGCTGTCTTGCGAGGTCATGCTAGGCATGCTCTGTTGACTTGGCCCTTGTCCATACATCGAGTCCTGACTATAGTTGAACGACTGAGATTGTCGTCGCGGCCCCATTGATCGTCGTCCATCTATTTGACTGGGGGAGTCTAGCCGCGTTCGGTTCAAGGCGTGTATCGCGTTTGCAGCTGTGCTGGACATGCTCTTGAAGAACGTGCCTCCTGACGACTGCGGAAGCGGTCGACCGTCACCGCCGTATAGTCTCTTTCGCTGGGCAGCCATGGCTTGCTCCTTGGTGGGTGTCTCCATTCCTTGTGTCATACCCGGCATCCCGTCAGAGGCGAGATCGTACTCGAAGAGTGGCAGCAGAATATGCTCTACTCCGTACTGCCTGGCAAACTCCCGGCCACGCTGGTAGCCGACCCAGGTGCCTTGGTACTTCCCATAGCCGCCCTGGACCTTTTCATGTTCGCCCGTGATTTCTTTCTCCAAGACCTTTGTTCTTTTGCCCTTGTCTACTCCAGCGACCTTCAGGATCTGCGTCGCATTCAACCACGAGTCGTTTCGGCGTCGCATTACAGCAATGCCGTTGACTTCCATCTCAAAGACAGACACGTTGGAGTAGACGGCCTAGCAGCTCGTTAGCGAAGGGGGTCCGGAGTCCTAAGACGGAGGCAGAGCAACTAACAGTATAGATCTGTGGCCTAACTCCGTTGGCATAAAAATTCGGTTGCGCATAGACATTTGCATCCTGATACCCAGCAAATGTGTTGGGAGCAGCCATCATGCCCCCATTGACCATCGGGGCCCCACCATTCATGTTGTATGCCATCTGCTGTTGCTGTTGCGGCTGCGGCTGCTGCGGTTGATGGTGGTCCGAAGCAGACCGAGGTGGTGGCGGCGTCGGTGCAGGCGTCGAAGCGACAGAGTGAGCTTCGTAAGCATTCATCGGAGGAGGTGCTTGAGAGAAAGAAGCGTTCATCGAACTCGAGTGACCATGTTGAGGGAATGACGGGGGTGCTTGCGCATAGACTCCTGTCTCGATGCCGCCCGATGCCATCATGGTTGTTTTGTATACTCGACGGAGAGACCGCCAGACGAGATTGTGTGGTCAAGAAAGTATATCCCGAGTCAGGGCATGATCGGGCGCAGTTGCGCGGTCGGGGTGGATTGCAATCAGGGGAAAGGAACCATGTAGTTTCTCTGGTCAATCGGCCGGCCCGGTCCTCTCCTCCCAGATGTGAGAGCCGTTCAGTGATACGATCGTGGACGTTGTTGATGAACAAATGCGACAAACACAACTGCGGTCCACGGTAACTGTGGCTGTGGGCGGTGCACGGTCGAGAAAGGTTGGATGTTGCGAAAACCGATTAGCGAAGTGGAGGAAGTGGACGCAGGTGAGGTCGATAGCGCCAGGCCAGGGGGTGCGGTGATGGCGGCAGAGGCAATTCACAGACACCAAGGCTGCATGCACTGAGGTTGCGATTAGACCCGACCAGTATTGTCAACAAACGGGCCGTTGGACAATGGCTTTGCTCACATGCAGACCATACACGGAACTGGTGATTTGATCAGATCACGTCGTGGTCGTGTCGTGTCGTGGGCGAGAGCGGGGAGGCCGGTTGTCGCGTCTCTGGCTGCTCTTTTCACTAGCGCGTTTCTCGCCCTGAATTTTGTGACTTCACTACAACCTGTGAAGCTCGAGTCTGATTGTGATTCCCACACACCACACACCAAGCACCATCTTCTTCTGTAGTCGACCGACCAACCGACCGTCTGCGTTGGCATGGAATGACCACAAACCCAGTCCACCTGTATCGTGCCCTTCTCAGGGAATGCACCTACCTGCCTCTCCCGCGATGTCGCTCATACATGAAGGCCCACGTCACCGAGTCCTTTCGACGATGGCTGCCGAACTACACACTCGGTAGAACAAATACAGGCAGGGAGATCGACTTCCCAAAACAAGTCAAACTGCTGCACCGCGGGCGAAAGGTTCATTCGACCCTGAGGCGCGCCAATGAAGGATACATAGGGCCTTTAGAGAAGGTCTTTCGTCTGACCTATGGTCGTACCGGCCCACGACGGCATCAGCTCCTGGAAAGATTCATAGCCGCACCCCCTCAGACAAAGGCCGACGAGACATCTAAGCCTGACGCATCACCGACTGATGACGGTCCCTTGGCGAAATATTCAAAAGGATGGAATCCGCCTCCTCTAATGCAAGCCCTTCTTGCCAGCCAAGCTGAACATCAGCATCGATTTGATCGGGCCAGCAACAAGTACAAGGTCAAGATGCGCTTCTCACCACCCGAGAAGACGACCTGGGGCAATCCGCTTCCGGAGAGAAGATACAAGAATTTGAAGCACAAGTGGTACCTGCAGAACCTCAAAGCCACACTCCCCCCTCTCCCAGAACCAGAGTACAAGGAGCTGTACGACCTTGTAAGCGGGGGTTCCAACTTCCCGGCACCCATCCCCCGACGGCCTCGAGCATGTGTGGCCCAGGAGGACGAAGAGCGAGAGGCGGCCACGAAACAATCGTCGTTGATCCTCGTCGGCCCTCAACCTGGATCCCGGGCAAAAGATGCCGTAAATGGCCGCCCCCATAAGCTGACTGTCCGACTGCTACGCCGTATACTAGCGCGCTCCGTGCTTATGCAAACACCCTTGACCAGGGTCAGGATCGCCGGGCCAGAAACGTCGGAGACTGGAATCGTGTTCCGTTGGGATGACGGGCAGTGGCAAGATGAAATCGATGACAGTATGCCCAAGAATTCAAGTCAAAGACAACAGGATCTGTTGTTCGGGTGATCGTCCAGATCTGCTCTGTGGCTTTACAATGGCGATCGCCCAGACACCAGCGAACCACTTCCACCCGCTCAACCCCGGCTCTAGCGAGGGTATAGAACGATGATGGCATGAGTCCCTGGCGTGATATACCAGGAATGTCTGGCACTCGCGGGGAGCGACCCGTGCCACCGTTGCCGCCCGATGGCTGCTTCAGGTGTACCCGAGGCTACGGCGGCCTCAGAGGCGGCCGCCCAGCTGATGAGAATGCCAAGTTAGGTACCGTTCTCCCGACGTCTGATTTGTATCATTCTCACGCCCGTCCTCGTCGAGCAGTGCTGCGGGGGTGTTCAGGGATGCCCATGGGGCCGCTGTCTTCGTGAGGAGGAGTACCACTTGTATAAGCGGCTGGAAATGGGAAGGAGTCAGCTTTCCTCCAAGTTCCCCTTATGGGCTTCTCTTGTTTAGTACGTCGTCCTTACTCTTCTGGATAGATATCAATACAAGGATGAGTCGCTACAAAGGCTTCTTGGCCTCACCTTCCTTCGGCGTGCGTGCATTCAATCAATCACTAACTTCACAAACCCTCGAATTAACTCCTCAAATCCTGCCAGGGCCTTTCAGCTGCCCCGGCTGCCAACGAGGTCGAAATCCCCCAATTTCTTGCCTCTCACCGGCATCCCGGCGACGACATCCTCACTCACGGTCACCTACTGGGCCACCATGGCCGCCGCCGTGGCACTCCATACCGTCAAGCCTGCTGTGCAGATCCCCGTCCAAGTGGAATCACATACGAAGATCTTGTGGACCAACTCTTTCTCATCTCCGTTGGAGCTGTTGGTCATGTCCCATATCCTCTGTCTGGCTGGCCGACCTGAGGAGCATCATCGGAACCGAGTTCGTCAACCACATTCGAGGCACTACAAGGTTGCAGAGTGTTTAGGCTCATAGGTATTAACTGCCAAACGCTATAGGGGTATCGAACAAACCGACAGTCACGGTCTGCCTCTGATCCAGTCCATGCCAGGACTCCGTTCCCTGTTGTTCCGTCTCGTCCCATTAATGCCGTGCCATGGCCCTATCCCGCTAATCCGTCTGTCGCTATGCTGAAATCAAAGGGAAAAGGTCGTCAATCATCACTTCCAGTCTTTTGATCAGGAAACTCCTCCGAGCATGGCGCTGAGTGCAATGTACCACGTTCGAGAGGCGCCGCCATCAATCCAACTCGCGTCGAAATCAGACTGCGTGAAGAAGTTGTATGCTGCTGTTGGGTTAATTATCGCCAAGTTTGCATATACGATACCTGAAACTTGTCAGTGTCCGCCCCAATTTCATTCAAGGCACTAGGGTCATTACCTTTCCAGCCCCCTGAAATGTCTGATGCTTGCCTTACCGCACCATCCGCAAAGTAGGCTGTCCACTCCTCCTCCACAAATTGCGCTGAGAAAGGGTTAGCAGAGCACACCTTCACATTCAACAGTTCAATGGACTTACGTGTTCGTGTCAACGTCGAGAAAGGCATAATTGGAATCATGTGAATCCTGCACATGTCAGCGGTCGAAGAAAGGTGCAATAGGCGCATCAACATACCCTTCAATGTAGCTCAGGTCAGTGCCGAAATAGGTGACATGGTCTACCTTGTTCTCGAACATAATCCCTGTCACTTTGTTGTCAATGAATTCCGCTGGCTGGTTGACGTTGTCGGATGTCATCAAGAAATAACTCTGCAGACTGCGTGCAAGGACAGACAGCATCAGGTTGCCACGAGCTTCCATCGAGGCGTCGCCGATTGTCTTGCCCCACATTTTGAGACCATAGGCAAACATGGCATCTTCAGAAGATGACTCTTCATCCTTCCCGTCGCCCGACTCGAAAAGCCCTTTGGCCCAAGAGTGACCATGATACCAGTCAAATGATCGGAACACCGGAAAGTATTGATCTAGCGAGCTGGGATTTGAAACGTCCCGGGCGAGAGTATTGATGTAATCCTGGTTCTCAACGAGCCAGGTCGGATCGAGATAGCCGATGATGGCAGCTGCGTGTAAGAAGTAGCCATAGTGGAAATGATGGTCGTTGTAGTAGGAGTTGCCAAAGTCCTCACCCGAGTCACCGGTAACATAGCTTGCCGACGATACCACACCTTTCCAGTCGGTATCATAAATTAGAGGATACTGTTGCTGGTTGCTGGAAAAAACTTCGAAGCAACTCTCCAGCTCGAGCAAAGCGGATTTGGCGAGATCCTGCTGATCGGCAAGGTCGTGCATGGTGTAGACAAGCGTTGCAAACTTGCTGAGAGCTTTTCCACTGTAGTACATGCTGTTGAGGTTGGTCTGGGCAGACATGTTTTGAGAGGCTTCTATGGCAGCAACACTTTGAATAGCGGAGATCGCTACCGAAGACAATGCAACCAAACTCTGAGTAGTGTTCCCGGGTCTCCAAGGGCTAAAGTCAAGAGTGGTGGGCATTTCGTCCTCTTCCAACACCCAATAGTCCGCGACCACTGCGGTGGCATTGCCTTTGGTGGTTGTCTGAAGCTGCATCTCCGTGACATTTCCGCGGGTAGTAGAGTCAAATGAGTCGACGTGATGAGGCAAAGAGAACATGAGGAGGGTGGCATTGCTTGAATATGCACCAGCTTTGCTCCACGAGAGGCTATATTGAGCTTTGGCATCATGTGCATACCCGCTGATATGTCCCGCCGTCGGGTATGCGCCAGCTGCTTCGTCGTAGATCGATTCGAAGCTGGCATCGGGAAGCTTTGCGATTTGAATGTCGCCATACCAGTTGGAAATGCCCTCAAGCAGGGTACTGGAGATGAGTTGAAAATTTGGAGCGACACCGTTTGTCGGAATAGCATAGATAAGCCAGACCTTTCCGTCCTCTAAAGTGACCTTGTACTTGAATACGCCAGGTTTGGGCTCTCCAGCGGCAGCAACGTTTCGGAAGAAAACACTGCTCTGCAACGCCGGCTGAAGATTGGCATACTGACCGGTGACGAAGCCCATTCCTTGAACCACTGGCAAAGTGAGTACCGAAGACGAGCCTGCGGATGGCTGAAGATGAATGTTTGCAGAGAATGGCAGCAAGGAATCCGACGTCAAAAGGGTGCTCGAACCAAACTCGCTCGCTGATAGGATGAGTGACTGAATGCCTAGCGGATTGATATAATAGGAGTTTGGAGAGCCGGGGATAGCGGTATTTGCTGGACCAAAGACTTTCTGGCTGCCATCTACATGAGAGATAGCCATGCCCCAGCTCTGGGCGTTGCCACTACCTTGGCTCCACGTCAATGAGTATGGCATGACAAAGCTCGGGTCTCCCTGGGAGCCCAGGACGAAGTTCTGGTAAAATTTGTTGGTTTCCAGTGGTCCTGTGGAGTTGCTGACTCCTAGCCGGGGAACAGGATGACCACTTCGTTGCTCAATATTGGACGGAGGTTGACCAAGTGCAATAGGCTGAAATATGTCCTGCCCATAACAGCCCATACTCAGCAGACAGTCAGAAGTGGCAGTGGGAAGGTTCGTCAGAGAGCCACCGGTGGTAATGGTTGTGGCCACAGTTCCGGTGATGGTCGAAGACGCGGAGAAAGTTGTTTCGACTAAGGTACTTCCTGTCGATGTCACAACCGTTGTCCCTGCAGACGATGTAGTGATGGCCGTTCCATTAGAGGTAATCGTAGTATTGACGACTGTGACAGAAGTGAGCAGAGCGGTTGTCTGGACAGGCACAGTGGTAACTGTGTGTGTGACTACCACCGTCTCGAAGGTTGTCAATGGCAGTGTTATGGTCTCCGTCACAGTGCTCCGCGGGCCCGTAGCTGTCTCATTGCCAAAGGGGACAGTACTATTAAGAGGCTGCAACGTCGCTGAAGAAATGGTTGGAACGCTAGTTGGGAATGGCTGGACTGGAGGGTTTCCACCGGTCTCCAGTGTAGAAATGAGGGTCTAGATCCGTCAGCAGCTAGCCGTGGGAAGGAGGAATATGACTTACCCCGGTTGTGTCTGGGAAGCTCTGACTAGCAGAAGTCACGGTTGGGTTTTGGGTAGATGACAGGCTGGTAACGGTAACTGTCTGAATACTCAGGTGGGGATCCACGAAAGTGATAGTAGACATGTATGTTGGAACGTCTGTGCCGGTAGTTGCCACTCCATTGTCCGAGTTCGAACTTCCAGATGAAGAGGGGGAAACTCCTGTGGTCGGGGCCGTCGATCTTGGTACCCAATTCCAATGTACCAAAGTGTTGGAAAAAGGATTGCCGTTAGGAAACGAGGTCGAGAAGGGAGGTCCGTCTGTGAAGGAGTGTCCACCAACAGCTAGAGTGAGAAAAGCCCATGTTAGCAAGTTGCTGTGGTCTTGCCCTTCAGATCGGGTTCAGGGATGTCCAACTGACCAAATATCCGAGGGGCAGGTAAAGCTCCAGCGAGGAATGCCTGTGAAATTGTTAGCAAAATCGGGGCCCATGTTGTTTGCATGGTAGTAAAGCAGGAGAAAGGAATTTTGAATTGGTATTTAGCCAATCATATGGGAAGGGAGAGTTTTCGGAAATGGTAAGCGGCGAGATCGATGGACACTGGGAAGATCTCTCAACTGCTAAGTCCGTTGAGGTTGATTCGGAAATAGTAAGAGGCGAGATCAATGAACACTGGGAAGATCTCTGAGTCCGTTGTGATTGATTCGGAAATAGTTCTGGTTCCCAAAGGATCAAAGCGTTTGAGGACAGAGAGATGGAGACAGTCAAGAGGTGGAGGTTTGTGAGCGAGTTCAATATCTGGTGTAATGGCGGAAACAAGCTCCAGGAACACTTTTATATCAAACGTCCACCGGAGGCTGATGGACGGATGAACATCAAGAGACAACAGACTTCCAGATTGAGCTAGTGCAGGGCAGAGAGGAGCCTGGAAGAGGGCGTCGTTCAAAGCGTACCAGAGCAAGACCTGTGGACTTTGGCGCCAACATGCACGGCGAGGATGGTGATCCGTGTGTCTGTCGGCCGGAGGCTCGAGCTCGAGGGAGGCTGCGTGGTAGAGCGAGACTTGACCGGCGTGGCGTTGATCAGGAATACAAGGGAATGTCAAGAGAGTAGCTTTGATGAGTAGGAATAAGAGGATAAATGATGAAAAGCGGTATATCGAATAGAGGTTTCGAGGAAGATGAACGCGGATTGTCGGTGTCAGCTAGGTTGAGATGGTTCAAAGCATTGTATTTTATTCCTGCGCATGAACTGGCCACCCATGGCTCCTCCCTCCAGGAGCCCTCCGCCGCTCTTCCCGTCAGCCTTGCAACTTCCATCTTTCATGGACTGGCCAACGCGACGCAAGACAGGCAGGTGCAGGTCGAGGAGTGAGAGGATGAAGTGTGTGCGTGTGGTGTGGTGCTCTAAGCTGGCCAGGCGAGGCAGCGGCAGCAGGTGTCCAGTGCACCGGCCGGCTCTGTCACTACCACGTCAGTCAGTCGATCCGGTCACGTTGGCAACGTCAAACAAGCTTCATCGCCCAGGAGAATCACCGTGCAGCTGGTGCAGCTGGTCGTTGCGTGATGAGGAGGTTCGAAGACGGAGGATGGTGAACGGGAGGATGGGTTCATTGTTGAGGTGGGTTTGGGGTTGCAGTGTGTGGTGTGACTAACGTCCCCGGTGTCTCTACAGTCGCCTTAAGCCGCCAGCACGGTGCTGCTTGGTTGATGCTCGTCCGGGGTATTCGATCGCATCTGCATGTCGCCGATCAACGGTCCATGTTCGACATTACGCACCTCAATAGCTCTGCCAGTGAGCCACTAGCCACCGGGGTAGGGATTGCACACACGGAAGAGTCACAAGCATGGCGGGATGGAAGAGAGCTACCTCAGTGGACAAGATGAACAACAACAACGCCAATGACAGAGGCTGAGAGGCCTGTCTCGAAATACTGATATGCGCGTTGTTCATTCACGGCCTGCATATGTGTTGGAGAGTTACACCAAGTACTATGGACATCACGGCTCTGTACATTGTGTAGCAACACGAATCCTTCTTTCAGCCAGCCAGGGTTAACCCTGTCCCTGTCATCTCAAGTCAGATCGCCGAGCAACCGAGCCGGCAGACTTCCTGTCAAGTTATACCAAAGGTCGTGCCATGGGGCGGATGATGCCCTGTTTCATCAGGACCCGTGGCTTTGTTCCATCCTGGAACGTGCTCTTCGTGGTCCATTCGGGGCCTAGAGGAAGGCGAAGTGATCTTTCGTACTGCTGCCGTGTTTCGAAGGGATGGGGCAGCTCACTGGCCAGATACTTGCTGTTCTTCTTCACGCGCTTCTCGTTGATGATCACGCGCTCCAACTTGGCGTCTTGCCGCTTGTCTTCTGCGACGCCCTTGATCGTAGTCAGGAAACGGCCCTTGGCCCTTTTCTGGGCCTTCTTGCTGACACCATCACCTGTCCAGCTTCCCCAGCCTGGAAGACTGTTGTCGATGATCTGATCACCCTCTTCCTCAACCGTCTCCTTTTTCTCCTTGGCAAAGTCTTGCTCCAACTCCTCAGGACCGGCAAAGATGGCACGAGCAAGGGCAGACTTGGTGTCTTGCTCATCTTCCGACTCTGATG
Organism: Capronia epimyces CBS 606.96; assembly: GCF_000585565.1. Classification (NCBI taxonomy): domain Eukaryota; kingdom Fungi; phylum Ascomycota; class Eurotiomycetes; order Chaetothyriales; family Herpotrichiellaceae; genus Capronia; species Capronia epimyces. The sequence goes on from NW_006912908.1 coordinate 1,092,935, forward strand.
GGCTGGTATAATCTTGGAGCTCGAGCTCGGCCGCCTTGGACTTCGTTTTCTGTAGCTTCCCCGGGTTGCGAGATACACTCTCCGTGGCTGTCTTCCCGGGACCCCTGAGCCCAACCTCCCCACCTTGCGCCTGTCTGCCAGCCTGGCTCTGCTTTGATGTTCGAGTCGAATCTGCTCTGGGCATCGTCGTCTTCAAAGTCGCATGGTCAGCTACCGAGTCTCGGCCTACACCCTGCTCGTCTGCCATATCGAGCTCAGCATCCGACTCGCGTTCTTCAAACTCGCTCTTCTGAACAGTGACTTCGCGTCTCGGTTCTTCCTTTGTACCTTGCAAACCAAACTTTTGACGCCCAAAGGGTAAATCATCCTCGGATTCCGCTTCCTCTGCAGAGTTATCATGTTCCTCGCGCAGGCTGCGTCTGAGGCTCTTGACCTCTTCTTCATTAGCAGCCTTCCTCGCCGCCTCTGCTCTCTTCATAAAGGCCATTGCGCTGAGGCGTGTTTCGGTGGATTCCGGTTCAGGATGGTCGATGTCATCGAGCTCATTCTGCAGCCACTGCCTCTCATCATCCGTCCCGGAGAATCGATCGGAATCATCTGACTCCGACTCTGGTTCTTCGGAGCCGCGGTTGGCTTTGCCTTCGATGCGTCTGCGAAGTTCCTCGTCCCGCCGGGCAAGATCAGTCACTCCATGTCGAGCATCCTCATCCCATGCCGCTCTCCCGGTAACTTTGACACTCTTGGCCCATTTGCTCTCTCGGTGACGCGCACCCATGCGTTCTTCAGCCCGACGACGGTCATTCCGCTCTTGTTCTTCATCCGAGTTGATCAAACCCTGTGCTTCCAGCAGAGTCCTATTTTCAAGAGTTGCCTTTTCACGCTCTTTGCGGTGGACGCGACGATACGCCTTGCTCTTGATCTTCTTTATCCGCTTTGCTCGTATCTCCTCGCGAAACATCAGCTCGCGGACTCGCCGGAGTTCTGCTCGCCTAGCTTGAACTTCTTCTAGCGGTATTCGCTTCTCTTGAAGATCCTCATAGGCTTGTTCCTGATCGTCTGCTGAACGATGATCCTGGGACAGCATCCCACTTTCGATCATGATCGATTGAATTGTTGACTCTAGAGAGGTCATTGGTTGTGATTGAGACGTCGGACCGAGCTTTTTACGGCCCGGCGCAGCAACAGCAGCAGGGTCCTCCAGGGGAAAAGATATGTGCTCTGCTCGTCGGTTTCGCTTGACCGTTTCGATCCATTTGCCCAGCTCCTTTTTGCTCTCTTCGTATGCAGCCTCTCGGTCGAGGCGATCTTGTTGCCTCTTTGCCAGAGGAGGAGCGAGTTTTCCAGGAATGCCACCTTTGTAAATCTCATGCCCTTTTTCTTCGCTGTTCTGCAAAACTCTCAAGGACTGTCTTTGGCGCGGGTCCTTCAGATATTGAAGCAGGTCAGAAGCTGAGATCTTGGTAGAGCTAAGGCCGAATTGAGAAGGCTTGTCAGGCAAACTCTGGACGTCGCGTTGCCGACGCGATTTTGCCTGAGGATCGTTGGAGAGTCCTTCGACAAAACTCTGTAGTCTTGAATGATCGCCCTCATCATCAGAGATGGAAAGCTGAGACTCTTCGTCGTCATCGGCATGAGAGGAATCTTCCTCACTGGACGCCGATGTCAACCCAGAATCGTCGTCGTCGTCGTCCGTGTCACCCCCTCTCTGTCTTCGGGATTTCTGCTTCTTCTTTTCTGCTGCCTCCTTCTCATCCTGATCATCCATGTCCCAGGCAGTGGCTAGGTCAACACCTTCCTCTCCAAAATCGTCGTCAATTTCATCTCCTGATTGGTCCCCAGTCTCGCCGTCATTCAGATCAAGGTCTCGAGATGCGCGACGCTTCTTCGGCCCGACAGTGGTATCGGCACTGCCACGGAATGTAAAATCTGCAAAGCGCTCTTCATCACTCTCGCCAAAGGCTTCCTCGCTGTCAATATCACTGTCTTCATCGTCCTCATCGACGCCAACGTGCCACCTGTGACCCTCTGGATCTGAGCCCTCGTCTGCAGAGTCGTCTTCGCCCGGGGTATCGATTTTTCTCCTCTTCGACGATCTTTCGTCGGCTTCTTCTAGGCTTCGGGCCCCTTCGTCATCGTCCTCGATCGTTCCCAGGCGGTGTTGTGGGATTTTGACTTCATCTAGATTTTCCTGTTCTGCAATCTGTAGGGCGTTGAGCGTGCGATTCTTGGCCGCTCGTCTCTTAGCCGGTTTGTTTGTTTTGCCGGCCTGGATGGGCCTTCCATGCGCTTGACGTGGCATGGTGGCTTACGCTGTATGGCAGCGTATAATCACAGTGGTTGTGGTTTGACCAGGACGCAGCATGAAACTCCAGCATGCGCAGGAAAATGTTGCTCGGACATAATAGTTTTCCTGCCCGGAGATAAACACTCTTGGCGAGCTAGTCCTACTTGGTACACAGTACTCTGTATTAGTGAGTCTGTAGTCCTCCGTACTCTGTTACGACCATACATGTAACCCTGTAACATACTCCGTCCTTCTATCGGTTCGACCGCAAGGCTGAACTACTGAGACAGCTAAGGCTCTCAAAGCAAGGCTCCCCTGTCGCGCTCCCTTCCAGTCCCGCCCCCTGCGCTGCCAGCCTCATGATACTCGAACATGCATAGTTCCTGACCTTCCGATCTTGTCTACAGCGAAGGGAGCAGAGTGACCCAATCGCGATCGGGAAGTCTCCAAGGTACGACTGTCACCTTACGACCGTCAACCTATGGCAGATCTCCCGGGGGGTTCAGTCAAGCAAAGGCGTGCCATAAAAGCCTGCGACTTTTGTCATCGGAGGGGCCGCCGATGCAGATTGTCTTCTGCTGACGGCTCTCGGTGCTTGACCTGTGTTGAGTTCGGAGTGTCTTGCACATGGAATCGAGTATCCGCCAAACGAGGTGCCAAACCTCGCAACCTGAAGTCCCCTGACAAGCTATGGACCCTGGATGATAGCAAACATGGGTCGAGAGATCTGATACAGATTCTACTCGACAACTTCTTCGAATCTGTATATCCAGTGTAGTTGCCTCGCGTCTGCTGCCAAGGGTTCTTGCTAACTTCAACCAGGGCCATCACCATTCACGAGCAGTTGTTCATGGAACGGTGGCACCGGAACGATGTGCCTCGCGGCCGAGCATCTTACGCTAAGCTCATGTCCATGTGCGCGCTGAGTGCCTACCGAATCACAAGCGGTGCCACTTTTTCCACGCGAAATATTGACGAGGACCTGCATCCCAACATCTATCTGGATGAAGCCCTCGCAGCTATTCCGGGCAACTTTGGTGAATCTCTGGATTTTGAATACCTCCAGGCCGTTGGAATTATATGCCTCAACGCGCGTGAACGCGGGAATGCACCTTTGCTGCAACAGTTCCTCGGCCTCTACCATGGAGCTGTTGCAGAACCGGGATTCTATGACGAAAGGCGCTGGCCCAGCTCCATATCTGTCATTGAGAGGGAAGAACGAAGAAGGCTCTACTGGCACATGTATCGCCTCGAGGTGCATACATCTCTGGTATTGGGACATGCGGTACGCTGTCCAGAGCTTCAATCTGCCATTTCTTATCCAATGCTGCCGGATCAAGATTTTACGGAATCGGCTGCCGACTCTGAGTGGCTCAGTGGGTGGAATTTCATCACAGACATATATCGAGGTATCGAGCACCTCATCTCGTACTTCAAGTCCGGGCGGACGTTGGCCAGCCAGGAGAACAGGAGTCTATCGACGGCATTCCTCCTCGACTACGACCCTCAGGAGAAGATTTTGATGCCGCTAGCCGTGGCCCTGTCCAATCTGCCCAGTCGGTTCAAGCGAGCTCGTGGCATCTCACGCGACGTTCGCCAGAACCGCTGTGGGTTCCAGGCCGCGAATATCATATGCACGTATCAGGTAAGGATCGAACCTGTGTGTACCTCATAGACACATTATGTTTCAGCTGACACAGCAAGCTCATGCGGATGTTGTCATTCACCGCCAACGACATGACATTCCACAAGGCATGCGAAACGGCCCTGGAGTTGATCGAGGAGATATCGGCCATTCCTCTCGAGTACCTCCGAGCCATGGGCCTGGCAATGGTAGGGCCTTCCTCGAGTTCTGGTTAGGATCCGGACTTGCTTGTTCCATTGACGCTGAGACTGTCTGTCTACCTTAGTTACAAGAGCTCGCCGGGTTTGGTCACATTCTAAGCAGCTTCATCAAGAAAGAACTGCCCCGGTCGGACTACCAGCACTTGAGAACCGTCATGTGCGACTGCAACCTCCCTCTTCTTGCGTCGTGTCTGTGTCTAACTTGGTCTAATTAGGCTTTGCATGTCGGAACTACTCGAAAACCTCGCGTCTTGCCTTTCGGCTGCCGCCGAGGCAGGCCGCAGACTCCGCGCATACGTCGAAGAGATCGATCGCTTCCTCGGGCCTACAGTATGCCCGGAATCGCGGGAGACCAATGATGTACAGGAGTTCGATGGCGCCGTTGCCCGTGCACAGCCATATCTGGAAGAGACATTCGTCCCTTTCGAGCTGTTACAACGCATCCCGTGGGACTGGGACTGGGCAGAACATGCTCAAGTATTCTGATCGCTCAGGTCCCTCCGGCCCCTCGGGCCCCTCACGGCCCCTCACGGCCCCCGATGAACTGGAATTGAACGGAATGGAACTTTTCCTATCCTTTTTATTCTTTAATTGCACATCGCCACCTAAGCATTTGCCTTGCCCTCTCCGATTTTCCAGGATTTCTTTTGCGTTCTCGTCCTCCACAAGTAATATTCGCCGGCGGTCATGACAGGGTACTTGTTTGGATTTCCGTCGCCGACACAGGTTGGGATAGGATTGATGACGCTCTGTCTGTCGAAGCCCCAAAAGAAGGGGACGGAATACCTCTCGCGTCCGCTTTCGTTGATGACTCGATGCACGGTGCTTACGAAGAAATCGTTGGTTTGCCGCATGAAACAGTCTGCGATGTTGACGACGAAAGAGCCCGGGGTCGGCTTGACCTTGATCCAGCGGCCAGACTTGCTGAGCACCTCCAGGCCTTCGGTATCTGCGGTGATGATGGTGAAGTATTCGACGTCGGTGTGTGCTCCGATCCCGTTCTGCTCGTCCCGGGAGGCCTCTTGTCGCGGGTAGTGCAAGATCCTTGCTCCCGCTTCGGGCCGGCGCACCGCGTCATCAAACGCGTCTTCGGGGATATGGAGGGCCAACGCAAACATGCGCGTGAGCCTGCGGGCGAAGCGGATCATTTCTGTTTGGTATGCACAGAGCCGCTCCTGGAAGTCCGGCATCTCTGTTGGCCAAAGATTGATCTCGGGGATAGAGGGGTCGGGGAATTCGGGATCTCTGGCTGCATTGTAGTTCCAGTTGTAGGCTTCATACAGATCTGAAAAACAGACGGAGATAAACGTCAGCTGAACGAGTTCGACCGATCAAAATAGAGTCGACGGGTTTTCCAGCATGCGTTCGACCGACCTCTCTGTTTCCAGCCATTGGGGTTATAGTGTTGCATGGGGTGATAGCCGCAATACTCGTCCGGCATCAACTCTGTACACACTTGCATCTTCTTCTCGGCGGGAAGAGCGAAGAACGCCTTTGCTTGATCCAGCACCTGGTCTGCCAGGTTCATGTCAACTCCCTAGTATTGTCACGAGAAGATGATCAGCTGTTGAGCTCTCGGGGAAAAAAATTGAAGAAAACACGCCAGCCAGTCAGTCAGCCAGTCAGTCAGCCAGTCAGCCAGCCATGCTTTATTTTGCACTGCGTTGGCTTGGCTTGCCTTGTTTTGCCTTGTTTTGCCTTGCCTTGCCTTGCACAGTCCCAGAGTACAAAACAGCACAATACTGAACCAAAGCAGTACTTACATGGTTCACGATGCACAGAAAGCCGATGTTGTGCGCGGCCTCCCGAATCTCATCGGCCAATGCCTGTCGGTCTTCCAGGTTGGGGCTGTACATGCGCGCGACATCGATGACGGGGATCTGCTCGTCGGTCGTGGAGACGTTCGACTCGAAGGTGAAGGTCTTGCCGTTGGTCAAGGTGATTGTGGTTGTGCGAGGCTCAACCTCGTGAGTAGTGGTGGTCGAAGACATGGTCTTGGTCTTTGGTCTTCAGGTGGTTCGGGTTCGTGGTTCGTGGTTCCTAGGATCGACGTGGGAAATAACAACGGTTGAACATGGATCGACGTGGGAAGAAACGGGAACAACAGTCGAACAAGGGCCTGAACCAGACCGAACAATCAGTCAACACAACTCTAAAGAACAAACAGACAGACAGACACGGTCTAGGGTAGGGTAGGGTAGGGTAGGGTTGTCTTTACGGAGTACTTCATGCTCAACTTACTAGTACTATAAGGAAGATAGCGTGGGCAGTGGGCAGCGGGCAAAGGGCAAAGGGCAAAGGGGAGCAGATACAAGATACAGAGACAGATACAGATAACCACCACGAATAGTAACCACCACTGCGAATGTGATATCAATCACAATGGCCCATTTATCAGCTTATTAGCAACTCACCCGCTTCAACAGATTAATTAATTGCAGGACTCTGGAGGCGGAAAGCCACAGGCGGGCCAGGCCTGGCCCTCCAGCGCCTAAACGGGTAATTCACGGCCCATCAATGCTAGTGGGTGCGATAATGTAATATACGGATAGTACTAACCTCTGATTAACCCTGTAATAACCCTGTTTACACACGGATACCACCATGATGGAGATCTGGCGCGACTGATTGGCTCGAGGCTGGTAAACGGGAGAATCTGGATAAGATGCCCGCCGCTGATTAGCGGACCAGCCAGCACGCGAGTCACCACGAGGCTTTGCGCGGCGGGACTCTCCACTGTCGACCGCCGACGGGGCTGCGAGAAGCACACGAAAATTGCTAATGTTGCAGCGATAACTGCAATCCCGCGATAATGATCATTGTCCAGAAGGGCGGGCGGCGGTCGATATCGCGCCGTGCTGTGCTGCAAGAGGCAAAAGGCAGAATGCTGCTATCTCTCTATCTCAGAGCAGCGGTGATCGCGAGGAATAAGTAGCCCTCTTCGGCCCCTGCGAGAGCGAGGTGGAAGGGATGTTTGTTCTTCCATTTCCATTCCAACCCCCGACCCTTGCCTTGCACCACCATCGACAACTCAAGACAAGATGAGCGCCCTGCAAAGACTGGTCCGGCGCCTCGAGGTCAAGGGCAGTAACGAGGGGACTCTGGCAAACCGCGCCAACCATGACACTCGACCCTTGGAGCCGGAGAGGCGGACGTTTGGCCCGTGGGAGTTTGTCTCGCTCTGGGTCATCACCGGCTCCTTCAACATCGGCGGCTGGACCACGGGCTCGTCGCTGATCGCCCTGGGCCTCAACGTGTGGCAGGCCATGTTGACCGTCATCATCGGCAACCTGCTCGTCGCCCTGCTGTGCATTTGCAGCGGCGCCCCCGGCGCGAAATGGCACATCGGCTTCCCCATGATCCAGCGCTGCTCGTGGGGCACCAACGGCTTCATCTTCATCGTCATCCAGCGCTTCTTCCTCGCCTGCATCTGGTTCTCCACCCAGGTTTACTGGGGCGGCCAGTGTGTGCGCGTCTTCCTGACCGCCCTGTGGCCGTCGTTCGCCCATGTCAACAAACCCTTGGCCAACGGCACCATGACCACCGGCGACTTCACCTCCTTCATCATCTTCACGGTCCTGTACCTGCCGCTGGTGTGGATCCGGCCGGAGAAGTACAAGATCCCGTTTCTGATCTCGTGCATCCTGGTCATCCCCACCATCTTCGTCTGTCTGATCTGGTTCACCGCCACGGCCAAGGGCGCCGGATCGCTCGTGCACGACGTGAGCGGCGTCGCCGGCGTCACCCAGGCCAAGGGCAGCCACCTGGGCTGGATGATGGTGCTGGGCATCTGCACCAACATCAGCTCCATCAGCGTGCACATCTTCGTGCAGTCCGACTACACCCGCTATGCGCGCAAGCCCAAGGACCAGATCCTGGCCCAGCTGGTCATGGTGCCCCTGGGCACCATCGTCGTCGCACTGATAGGCATTCTGTGCACCTCCTGCGCCGCACAGCTGTTCCCCGAGCAGAACGGCACCCTGCTCTGGGCGCCGTATGAATTGTTCAGCGCCCTGCAGCAGCACTACGACAACTCGTCCCGCTCACGCGCGGCCGTCGCCTTCGGCATTCTTTCCTTCATGGTCGCCCAGTTTGGCATGGTGGTGGCCAACAACGGCCTCTCGGCCGGAATCGACCTGTCCGCCCTGTTCCCGCGCTTCTTCACCATCCGCCGCGGCATGTTGCTGATGTCGGCGCTCGCCTTCATCGTCCAGCCGTGGCAGCTTCTCAACGGCGCCAGCAAGTTCCTCACTGTCCTGGGCGGCTACGGCGTCTTCCTCGGCCCCATGACCGGCGTCATGTTTGCCGATTACTTCCTGCTGCGCAAACGCCTGATCAAGCTGACCGACCTGTACGAGAACAACTCCGGCAGCATCTACTGGTACTGGCTGGGCATGAACTGGCGGGCGCTGGCTGCCTGGGCCATGGGCGTCTGGATAAACCTGCCCGGCTTTGCCGAATTCGTGCGCTACGGCACCGCCAAAGAACTGTCGGGCTGGTCGCATCTCTACTACATCTCCTACCCGCTGGGTCTGACCTTGTCAGTCCTGACCTACCTTGCCCTCAACAAGCTGTCGCCCGTCGCTGGCCTCGGAGTCGTCGACGACCTGGATTATTTCGGCACCTTTGGTCCCGCCGAAACACGATCCCTCCGTGGCGAGGAGTATGGAGAAACCGTCCAAGTCGTGGCTGGCATGAAGAAGGGACCCGACGTCGGCAAGGAGGAGATTTGATCCTCTTCAATGTTGCTTGGATTAGTTCTGCCCGCGGCCTCATGGGGGCGAGTTAGAATGGTATTGTAATGGTTCAGATATGAGTTACAATAGATCTTCTTCCAAAAAAAAAGGGGTCTTTTTCTATCGCTCTTCGCGAGCTAAAAGGGTTGCCAAAAGGGATCCTCATAGACCAGCCGCCTCCCGGTATATGAGAGGGCGTAAAGTACAACGGATTTGGAAATAAATACCATTTACCAAGTGTACCAGGTAGGGATAAAGACTGCATAAAGGCTATGACGCCATCCCCAGCAGTCACTTCGCACCTGCCTACGGAGTATCCGTACTTCTATAACTTCCGCTTTTGCTTTCTCTTCTTCTTTTCCTTTCTTCAGTTACAAAACCACAAGTGACACGTAAGTACCGTTAAGTACCGTTCCCAACGTACACAACTATATTGTTCCAACGGGCGTACGCCAGCAGCATGAACAATTCCGTGCCATACGATGGCGAGGCCGCCAAGTCCCCATGGGACAAGGCTGGAGTTGTTATAACTGCCATTGGCATTTTTGTGTCACCTATCTTGGCTTAGGCAGCCAGGGAGGCTTGGTCTCGGTGGAGGGGAGGCCGTTGGGAGGATTGGCGACGGGGTCGTCACCGTCGCAGGGAGAGACCCGCTCTGGTGGCTGCTTCGGGTGAACCTGAGGCGGCGGCGGCCCCTGAGGCCATAGAACTCGACGACCTGGACCTCGAGCTCGAGGAGAACGGTAAATCATTCAAAGCCCTGATATCAAAGACGTTCAATTACTAATATCAATGATAGTGTGGGCGGCCGCCGTTGTCTTCGAGTCTATCATTACTCCTATTTTCCTCTCAGAACTTCCTAAGAGACTCTATATCCTTCCAGTATCCTTATGCCGACATGGATCCTGCCTCCCCGTGGCGTCGGTGGAAATTTGGGGGCGATGCCCCCAAGGCCAAATGGACCAGGACAAGACTACAACAATCTCAGAACGGAAGGATGCACACAGCATGCATCTCTGGTACCACTGACTGCGCTTCGACCTTACCATAGACTCTCCACAACGAAGCAAGCTCTTTCCAGCGTCAACATTTACCATGATCTCGAGCGAACAAGGTGTTCGCTAGTCACTCACTCTCACTCTGAACTTGGATCAAGCGTTTTTGACTCGACCTAGTCCTCCGACAGAGACATATCGCGCCTACAGGCCGGCAGCAAAAAAGTTTCGTTGATCTGGAAAACTTTGGTGGTTTCACTGAGGACCTGCTGCCTGCGTGGCGATCCAGCAGAAAAGACTATATAGGGCGCCCAACCCATCTCTTTCTACGAGCAGTCTTCGCTTTCATCTCTCAGTTGTTCGCCCTTCCTCTCCAACTCTCACTTTCTGATCCTCTCAGACTTGGGCAACTCTGTTCCAACCTGTGATATTGTCAGGCTGTCTACGCCAACCTTCTCAACCTCATTAATCTTCTTCAACATCATGGCGACTAAAATGGAAATCTTTCAGCTGTGTTCGCTATTTGTCCTCTGTGCGATACTTGTCATCTGTGGTGTCATGCATCAAGCCTCAACCACTCCCAAAAAACTAAAACACTGCGATTTATATTCGCACCCAAAACTTAATTGCACAGAAGGCCTCACTTGTCAGACTGGCTGGCCTTCGGAGACGGACAACTGTGGATCGAAGAATATTAGTGCCAGGAGTCCGTTTAGAAATAGAAGGTCGTCCGCCATAACATTCTACGATGGCCTCAACAATTTTACAATCACCGACCTTCAGACATTTCCCCAGGGTTCAGACGGCTCTCCTGGGATTCAAGAATCTGGGGGCAATAGATCGCTTCATATCAACTTCGAACGAGAGACCACCGCACCGTGTTGCCGCCCAACAGTTGAGTGTTTCGATTTCTTTAACACAATCAGACTCAAAGGTGCTGCATATCCCGGTCGACTTCTGATAGATGATTTGGAAGATTGGAAGAGGGCAGAATGCTGCATGAGAGACTTCTTAACACCCAAGACATGGTGTCCGACTCCCCCAACGAGAACGGTTTCATTCACTTGGTTCCCACCGCCCAAATGTGCCAAAATCGGATAAAAGGAGGCTCCAACCTGCTAGCACACCAGATGAGGTCAAATCACTGCTCGGCGACTGAAAAGGCACTGTGAAACAGAAGATGGGAGAACTTCACTGGAAACACAGCTGCATCCTCCAGGAATATCACTCTTGAACACATCGAAGCAAGAAGCCGCTCGAGAGATCTAGGTACTTAGTACCTAGGTAGGCGGAAGACACGACGTCGAGCCTGAGGTGAACACAGGGCGGCATCGATCTCGTCCCAAAATGGGTTAGCGGCAAGTACTAGTATTAGTGGTCCTCTAATCCTAATTAATCTATAGCGCCACTACAGACGGGAGTTAGGTGCCACTTGGTAGTAGTACTACTCCGTACGGATACTTTCCATGGCTTTGGCCGAACTTTTCCATTGAGTCTGTGCTGCCCGTACCTCTGCCTGTGCCTGTGCCTGTGCCTGTGCCTGCGTTGCTTCCCTCGAGCGCTTCGCAACGCAATAGATTTCCAAGACACCACTATTGTTGCAGCAAGGAAGACGAGGGCCCTGCCCGTGTCTCTTTTACCACCATGGTCAGACCTTCGCCCCAGCTCTGTGCCCGCCTCCGGTTCACCACCAAAGATGTCGCTCGCGGATTCTATCGAGGAAACCGAACTGGATCCATGGGTTCGCACACCGAGTTCGGTGGCTATGTTGTCGACTGGCGGAAAACACCATATTTCAATGCACCCGACACCCAGGGCTTTTCGGTCTGTCGGCCTTTTCTGAGTAGAAATATTCGTCGCTAACCCTGCAATAGCTCACGCCGTTCGTGACCTTGGAGATGGAACGTACGACTCGAGTCCAGGAGCGTTCCGATGGCACCTCATACACGCCGGACAAAGTGGACGGACGTGAATTCTTGAGACAATGGGCTAGGCTCAACCCGCTCGAGTACGACGAAACCGTGGACCACCAAAGAGCGGACAGCGAGCGCAAAGCGGAATGGGGTGCCATACCGGAAGAACAGAGGGCTCGTTTAGAAGCGGAAAGAGAAGAGCAAAGACGTCAAGAGATCGCCGCAGAAGAGGCACGACAGTTGGAAATTGTGATGGAGAACAAGGAACGACGAAGAGCCCAAGAGGAGGAGAGGAGGCAGCTGCAAGCTGAATCCGAAAGGGAAAGACAACTACGAGCCCAAGAAGAGCAGCAACGTCTACAAGCTGGCGAAGAGAAGAGAAAACCACAGGCGGCTGACCAGAGGCTGCGGACAGAGCTGCAACGGATACGCGAATCGGCGCGGCAGGAGGCAGAGCAGTCCTTGACAGAAGAAGGGCGTCGACGGAAACGTGAAGGCTTGCCACCAATGACCAAAGCCCAGAAGAAGATGAGCCGGGCGCAGTTGTTCGTCACAACGCTGCAACAGGCTGGCTTAGATGTTGAGCTTCGGTCACGGCCCGCGGAGGAACAACATCAGCTCTTGTCGAAAGAGGAGGTTGAGGCCCTAGACAAACTCGTGGAATCGTCTCCCAGACAAAAACCCCAGAAATTGGAGCTCTGAAGACGGTCCCAACGTTGACCAGCACGGAATTACGAGCGCGCATCACGACTTGGGGCGTGGAGGGAAGTAGAGCGCTGACTTATCGCCGTACATCGGTCAGTAACTCCTGATCCGGGCCATGGACACCTTGGTAGGGCACTGCACCAGCTTGCTCCTCTGCAAACGCCGTCACGCTCAGGGATGGGTACGGTCATCACAGACGACAACTTCTCGTTGAGCCGACGCCTTGGAAGACATGGAGGATGCACCCGACAGGAGCTGGGGTATCTCTTCGTGATCAAGGGTCTGCTGCGTTGAACATGCTGGCGGCAATTCGAATCTCCGCGACTGGCCCATCTAGCATACACCACCCGAATTACTGCCCGGAAGTTTGCTGCTGGTCGCCGGATGTAGTGTGAGCGGATCAACGACGATGGTCAAAGATGACCCGGCAGATGACGATATTGACTATGGGGCTAGAAGGTCTAGATACACAGCCCCTGGCCACACCTCCTGATTGAGGTCGAGAAGATCCGAGGCTGTCCAGCCAAGGCTGGAGATTGATTCTATTGTATTACTATTGTTCATTATTACATTTCTCGACCTTGCCTCAGGCAGGCGTGAGGCTGGGCGAGAGAGGTGGCCTCAACTACCTAAAGTAAGATCAGTAATCATGTGTACGGCCTTTGTAGCCAGACGGTCAGATCGATGTTGCATCGTGCGAAGGGCGTGAGAACGGCGTGATCGAGTTTTCTGGCGATTATTAATTGCGTGCTTGGTGTGGCTGTCTGGGCGATGAGTGTGTATTACATACACATACTTTGGGGACCTACCACCCAAACCCTCAAGATGCAGTACTGGTAGTACAACACCATGGCCACAACAGACGAGACCCAGCCGTTGCTACGCAGACCGAGCGCCGACGAAGATGCCGACAATAAACCATCCTCCCCGGACGATGTGGTCATAGTAGACTTCGATCCTGCCGGCGACGAGGAGAATCCGCTGGACTGGCCGGCGGCGTACAAATGGGGCATTGTCGCGCTGCTGGCCTTCATGGCGTTCACCGTGTATGCTCCCACATATGCGTCCTCCTACTTCCTGGTTTGATTTGGCACGAGGCACTGACGAGCTCCTCTCCGCAGGACCTTCACCTGCATCTCCATGGTGCCGGTGGCGAACCAAATCGTGTTCGAGCTGAGCCATGGCCACGCAAGCAAGTCGGCCAGCGTGCTGCTCGTCACCATCTGGGAACTCGGCGAATCTGCTGGCCCGCTCCTCATCGCGCCCCTGTCTGAGATGTTCGGGCGGTATCCGGTCTTCAACGTGGCCAACGTCCTGTTCATCGCCGCGACCATGCTAGCCGCGCTGTGCCAGAGCACGCCGCTCTTCATTGCCGCGCGGGCGCTGACCGGGCTTGCAGTGGCCTCGAACGTCCTTTGTCCCGCCATTGTCGGCGACATGTTCGTCTCCGACCAGCGCGGCTCGGCCATGAGCATAGTCATGATCGCCCCCCTGTTGGGCGGTGCGGTCGGCCCCGTCATCTCGGGTGCGGTCTCCCAGAGTCTGGGATGGCGCCAGGTCCTGTGGATGAGCGTGATCCTAGCCGGTAGCTGCGAGGTCGCCTTCCTCACCTGCTTCCGTGAAACGTACAAGGTGGCCATCCTCAAGCGCCGCGCCGCCAGGTTGCGGCGGGAAACAGACAATCCCCGGCTCCGCACCGTCTTCGCCGCGGACGTGACGGCCGAGACGCAACACAGGTTCTGGGACTCGATCATGAGACCGGCCGTCGTCTTCTACAGCTCGTCCGTCTTACAGATCCTGTCGCTGTTCGGGTCCATGGTCTTTGCCTACTTCTACATCATGTCCACCTCTCTCCCGGACATCCTTGAGGACGTCTATGGCTTATCGCCGGCCATGACGGGATCGACCTTTGTCAGTTTCAGTAAGTGAGCAAGCACGCAAGAAGACAAGCCTCAAATCGCTCTCCTCCGTCCTTTCTTCGGTCGAGGACCGGGGCTGCAATCTGGGTTCGAATCTTGACTCACATCTTTTCGCAGGTGTTGGCTCCGGCGTTAGCGTCGTCATCATCAACCGCCTCCTGGACCGAATCTACATCCAGATGCGCAAGCGAAACAAGGGGGTCGGCCTGCCCGAGTTCCGTCTGCCGCTGGTCATCGTCGGCGGCTTCACTGTACCTTTCGTCGTCATCCTCTACGGCTGGACCGCGCAAGCCCGGCTGCCGCTATGGCTGCTGATCATCACACTAGGCTTACTCGGACTTACCGCGATGCTGGGTATGATCCCGGTGTATACCTACATAGTCGACGCCTTCAAGCTTCACTCGGCCTCGGCCGTGACCGCGGTCATCGTCACCAGATGCCTGATGGGCACTTTCCTCCCGCTGGCCACGCAGCCCTTGGTAGATCGCTTCGGCTATGGATGGGGGTTCACCGTCTTTGCCGCCGCCAGCCTGGTCGCGGCTCCAATTCCCGTCTTGATCTTCAGGTACGGGTCGCGATGGCGGCAATATTCCAAATATACAAGTCAAGAATGAGCCTTCAATAATAGAATCGGGTCAAGACATAGAGAGGAGGTCGGGTCAAGACATAGAGAGGAGGTTGGGTCAAGACATAATAGAGAGGAGGCCCGGGCCTCGACCGACGCGACAATGTCCAACATCCACACTGACAGATTGGGAAAACTAGATGATCAAGGTCTCTACGATGGGATAGGATCTAGAATCTATTATGTATATTGGTCGCTTTGGTGTCACCGGTTGGTCGAGCTGCAATAGAAATTGAATTTCATGAGGATGTTGCTACGATACCATCGCAATGTCAATTTGTAACGGTTTCTGCTATCAGCGTTCGGCATTCCGCCCATGGACTGTTAGACAGAGAGATAGTGACTCGACAGTGTAGTGTTCTGCAAAAATGTCGGATAGACAACAGACGAGCCCTCTCAGCCGTCGGCGACAGATGGGACTGGATCCAATTTGATTTCACCACTGGCAGTAGACGTCTATACAGAACAGCCTCAAGCTCAACCTCCGTCAGACGTATGACTAAGGTACCTACCAAGGTAATCAATATACCAACTTGGACTGCTGCCTTTCATATCAATACAATGACCTTCCAGCCTTGTTTTTTGTTTTGATGTATATCCCAGAACATATATTCCAGGGAGCAAAAACACTTCCCTAACCAGCAACCCCGTGAAGAGCGCAAAAAACAAAAATACTTCCCTAACCGGTACCCCGTAAAGAACGGATTCGAGATAAAAACACTTCCCTAACCGGCACCCCGTGAAGAGCGCAAAGAACAAAAACACTTCCCTAACCAGCCCCGAAGAACTGATTAGAGAAGTGAAAACTAGAATCAAATCCAGGTTTTTTTTTTTAGTAGGGGTTCGATAGGCATTCCCTCGTTATTGTCAGCTCTGAGCAGCTGGTAACTCTTCTAAGTTGTCACATCCCCGCAAGGTTCGCCTTTACAGACGGCGCAGCAGGGAATCAGTAGAGGTCCTCGGAGAGAGAAATACCATGTCAAGAAGCGACTCAGAAAGTCATTTGTCGAACCCCCCAATTCAGAGATGACTTAGTGTAGGTAGCCTGCTAAAGCAGTGTGCTTAACCACTAAGCCAACAGGGCTGGAATTGTTGAGGAGAATTCTGGTACTTTGATATATCACCTGTATGAATATGAGACTGTGGTCGCCAAGAGTGTGGTTGGTGAAGTTAGTGTTATGAAAAAGTGAAGTTGGTGTTGGTGTTGCGATGCCGTGCAGGAGGGTGCCGGGTGCGTGGCCATGGTGTGTATGACTTCTGTGACTTCACTCTAGAGGCTGGAAGTAAGTGAACTACCTTATACCTCTCTTCTAGGACCGGAAGTAATTGATACTACTATACCTCTCTCCTAGGGCCGGTTACCGAATATTTCTGCTGATGAGGACGGAGTCTGCGAACGCTGTCTCGATCCATATCATATCACATATATATCATCGATAACATCACAAGATCGTCGAGTTCGAGTAGGACAAGTGTCGCATTGCAGCACCAGCATCAGATCTTGTAGCAAGGCTCCTCGAAAGGTCAGTTATCAGGAGCTGGCTGGGATTCTAGCCGTCGAGGCAACATTGTCACGGTCGTGGTATCTCGGTTCTCTTACTTCGACTTGGCTTGTCCCAATACTCAATACTGCTTGATGCGCGGGCAAAGCCTCCGAAGTTCGTCAGTCCGAACACATATCCAGGGTCGTAGGAGTCTTGTCGGTGAGCAGAGCGACAGACAGCTTCTTATCTATGACAGACCTTGGCTCGCCCTGCCCGGTTCGGAGACAGGGGCTAAGCCTCAGGAGGCCGGTGCGCTGTGGATCCAACAGTTGGTGTCAAAGTCCTAAGGCTAAGGGGCTTATTCGGTCCTAAGCCTCAGGCAAGGCCTACGGAACCTTAGCCTGATGTCATGTTGCTTGCTGATAAGAACTCGAGGTACCTGGCCATACTTATCTCTCTGTCGAGGTACCGAGTACACGCCTTGGATCTGAGAGGCTACAACATCCATCCCCATCCTGGCTTGCCCTCGAGTCTTGCTCTTGCATATTTCCTTGGTTATGGGAAGATGATGGGAGTGAAAATCAACTTCAACTTCGCATGAATCGCCGTTCCTCATAGCCCGGGGCCTGTCGACATGCGGTGCCCATGGCAGCGGCCGGATACCCAGCCTTTCCGGGAGACAGAGCGACAGCGACAACGACAACCTCTCCTCGAACCCGATTCCCACATTCCTGAATCATCGCAGAATCCGCCACATGGCCTGGCATCTGAGAGGAGTGGCAAAGACATCGCCCTCGATCCCGCTGCATTCCCGGTCCTTAAGCTCATGGCTGTCATGCTTAATTTTCTGGTCTGTGGTATAGTTGTGACTGGCATAGGTGTAAGTACATGCCCGTTGTGAACCACAATTGTCTTGGAGTTGCTGACCCCTGGAAGGTCTTATTGCCCGAGGTGAGTCGACTCCCCAGTCTGCCAGTAACGACGAGGCGAGGAGATTGACCTGCATGCTTCATAGATTGGCGACTTCTACGGTCTCAAGGTTGGCACGACATCACTGATCTTCCCTACCGGGGTTTTCGGCTATGTCTGTTCCACAGTCATAGTCGAGCTCATCCATGGCCGTCTCGGCCTCAGAGGGATTGCATATCTATCCCCGGTGGTCCGCCTTCTCGCAATGGCTGTCCTGGCGACAGGTCCGTCCTTCACCATTGCCCTGGCGGGATATTTCCTTATGGGGTTCGGCATCGGACTCTCAGACGCAGGGTTTTCTGCGTGGGCAGCCAACGCACCCTATGCTAGCATTGTTCAGGGCTTTATGCATGGCTCGTACTCGCTGGGGTCTATTCTGGGTCCTTTGGTGGCGGACATGATGTTGAAGAGGAGCTTTAAATGGTACGAGTTCTACAGCACAACGGTGAGTAGCATCTTCTCTCTTCTCTCGAGCTCAAGGATATTCACTGACTGGACCTTTCCAGGGCATCCTACTGGTTGTGGAACTCCTTGTGCTCGCATTGGCGTTCCGTTTCGACAATGCAGACAGATACACCGCGAATCATGGCGAGTCGGATGAGCCACACAACTGCAATGCACTCCAGCATCGGGCTACGTGGATATGTGGCGCCTTCTGCTTCTTCTACGTCGGCCTTGAAGGTACGTGCGCGATCAAAGAACAGACTCCCTCCGGGCCCTTAGCCTTTGTATTGCTTCCAGCGCCAGCCACTGACATCGTCTAGGTTGCTTCACCGACTGGATTGCCGTCTTCATGCAGCGCGCCCGCCATGCAGAACCAACCACCTCGTCTCTTGCCACGTCCATGTTTTGGATCGGGATGACGTCCGGTCGCTTCACGCTGGGTCCGCTCACTCAGTACATCGGCGTGAGGACGGCGGTTGCAGGCTATATAGGATCGTTGATGGTCCTGCAGGTGCTGTTCACAGTCGTGACAAGTGTCACTGCTTCTCTGCTCCTGCTGGTTGGTAGCGGTCTGTTTTGTGGTCCGATATTCCCCTCTGGGTTATTGCTGCTGTCTTCCAAGCTCCCCCAACGTGCCCAGGTTGGCGCCGTCGCAGCGGTGTCGGCACTGGGCCAAGTCGGGGCGGGACTTGCGCCTTTCGCCGTCGGGCTGATGGCAGACAGCTTCGGCATCAAGTACCTGCTCAATGTCATCTTTGCTCTTGCAGTCGGTGCGCTGTTTGTCTGGGTGGCATTTGCAAAACTGCCAAAGGCCACTTCAGAGCTTCGTCAGCGCTCTCCAGCTGAAGTAAAGCGGACGGTCACGGTCGTATAATGAATGGGTCATCAAGGCTCGCAAATCAGAGTCCAGGGAATGTACAAGAGACAATAGACAATATAACTTGACTTGAGAACCAATGATTTATGTTTGATGGTCATCTGAATAGAATACCTTGGGTCATGTACGGCTGGCCCCAGTGTCTGCTGTAGTTTCTAACTGGTGCTGTGCCAAATGCTAGCTGTAGAGGATGGAGGAGGGACATTGAATGTGATCTTGATCTCTATCTCAATCTGACGGAATCTGGGTCTTTAGGGCGGCGTCACACGGTTCCCCAAACAGGCTCAGCCCGCCCGCAGTTTTCCCAAGCTTAGCCTTGGCATCAATAAAGTACTTCAAGCAGTCCTCTGTCAGTGTCAGGCTGAACCAAGATTCGACCTCGACTTCTTCCAACTTCCAACTTCCAACCTCTAACGCACCCTCGATTGACGATAGATTCACCTCATTTGACAGAGTGATATCGATATTGACAAGTGACCTAACAACTAGGCCCTACAACAAGCCAAGCCAATTCGCTCTCGCGTCGAGATGATTTTGCCTGTCTAGTGCTTGCTCACTGGACATTCTGAACGCCATGCAAAGTTCGCCCTTTTGCTTTTGGGGTTCATCTCAGTCCATCCGTCTTTTGGGCGGGTCGGGACTCTCCACGAGAGAGGTTGTTGATCGGTAGACGCCGCGATGGCGCCGCCACAGGGACAAGCGTCATACAAGAAACAACCGGGCCTGCTGGCCATATCGAAAGATCGCAAATCAGTGTCATGGACTCCCGCACAGCCGCCCGACGCCGCGCCTGCCTTGGTGCTGTCTGCAGCAAACATCACCAACCTGCAACAGACGCCGGAAGCCAGCGCCAAGGTGATGCTGAAGATATTTGCTCAGACTCCAGGCCAGTCGGAACCGGTGGCCTATGTCTTCACATTCACGTCGCCAAATGACCCAAGAAGTGAGGCAAACGCCATCAAGGACGCTCTGGCAAGTGTCATTCAAGCCCAGAAAGCCGCTCAAAATGCCGCAGCCGCCGCTTCATCCGGCGGCCAATCGGCGGCCATGACGATCGCGAACGCCATCTCGGGCAGTGGGCGGACGAACAATCTATGGGAGGACGACGAGCGGCTGATCACCGATGTCAAGCTACAGCAGTCGCTCATGCAGGAAGACCCAAATTTGCGGAGGACGTTCTTGGAAGCCCTGAGCCTGAAACCGGACTCCATATCCACCACGCAGTTCACCCAACAATTCTGGTCCTCGCGAGTTCATCTGTTGCGGGCGCATGCCATAGCCCAAAATCAGGGCAGAGGCAAGTACAACGTCTTTTCGGAGCTGCGGCGCGAAGACGGAGGGACCAAACTCAGCTTGACCCAAGATCATGTGCGTGCCATCTTCGAGCAGTACCCAATCATGCGGACGATCTACGACCAAGTCGTACCCCACCGATGCAAATCTGAAGTCGAGTTCTGGTCCCGATTCTTCCAGAGCCAGTTGTTCATGAAACTGCGCGGTCTTAAGTTCGATCCGACCAAAGAGTCTCGAGACAAGTACCTCGACACGGACGAGTTCCTCAACCATCCCGAATTAACCGGACTCAGACCGACATCTACTGACCTGCACATACCCAAATTCATCGATCTAGAGGGGAACGAAGAAGATAACAGTCAACGCAAGGGCAATCGGCCTGACAGCGAACTTCGAGCGACAGCTCTGGACAAGGCACCCATCATCCGCAAGCTGAATGCCCTGAGTGAGAAGCTCATGGCCGCAGTCACGCCGTCGGATACCGATGCATCGGCTCCTATTGGCATGACTGAAGTTGAATATGAGAGGCTTCGACTCCGCGACTTGGAGGGTGACCCAGAGCAGCATCGGATCATCTTGAACATCCGAGACCAGAGCCGCTTCTTTTCCGACAGCCGCTCAGCTCAGGACGGGTTTCCGGCCAATGGAGTCGACAGCAACCCATTCCGGGGCCTCGATCCGTCCAAGGCCATCAAAGACATCCATGGCGATATTGTGCGCCAGTTCCCGAAGCCAGGGACCGGCGTTATCCCCATCGAGGCCTACGAAGCCGAGGATGAGGAGATGGACGACGACATGTCGCGGTCAGAGTCTGGCTCGGCGGCCGCGATGAACCACATTCTCTCTTTGATTCAAGCCCATAGAAATCAGACGAAGGAGATCCCTGAAGCCTCTGGCCTCAGCACGGCCATCTATGACCGCTTGACCATCACGCACGCCACGACAATCGAATTCCTGAGGCAGTTCTGGAATGCGTTTCTTTCTGGAGACGCGTCCCGCGCAAACCAGGTGGCTTCGCTCGTGGAAAGTATTAATCGAGCACTCGACCGCATCAACATCATCGCCGAGGACGCCGAGAAGGAGAGACAGGAGCATATTCGAGCTCAGGAGCGCAGTCTGGAAGAGCGGTTCCGCAAGACCGGGCGGAGGCATCGACTCGACCATAGCGCCATCCATGGCGGCGGCTCCGTGGTTAAAGAGCTGCTTGGTCCCACCATCAAAAGTCTCGCCAACGCCGTCGAGAGGTACAAACAGGCCTTTGAGGAGCAGGCCAGAGGTCTGGGCGATGGATGAGAAGGCCTTCCTTGCAGAATACACACCACGCAAGACAGGGACCTCGTACGAGTGAAGGAGGAACAAAGTTTCCTCATCCGCTGTCACACAAAGCGTGAGCATTCAAGTGTTGGCGAGGAATCAAGGTCATGGTCGACACTTGCTCTTCTTTGCTACTGCTCGGCTCGTACGGTCCGTCGAGCGTTGAGGGATCCTTCAGGAATCGAGTTCGAGACATGATCCGCGTGGCACCCTCGAACAAGCTTTCCACTTAGAATGCTATCGATCCTCCAATTCTAGACCTATCCTAGATCTGCATGGGAATGCCATCAATTCCCGATATTTGCTTTCCATTCAAAGTCTCATCAATGCAGCACGGCCCAGCCTCGCCCACCAGAAACGTCAGCCGTCAGGACCCATCAAACTCCGCTCTTCCTCTCCAGCACGGAGGACGCACGAGTGAGTGGATGAAGGTAGTACCAGCCGGGACACTATCGAGCCTTGTATCTGAGAAGGACAGACAATCGCGATGCCCGTCATTTTGCGTTGTTTTGCGTCGTATGACAGTCCCATTTCGGTTGATCAACGCACGCAAAATTCGCAGCTGGCACAGTCCATCACAGTACAGTACTACACGACCTGGCACAATCCATCACAGTCCAGTACTATACGACCCGGCACAATTCATCACAGTACAGTCCAGTACTACACGAACTGGCACAATCCATCACAGTCCACTACTACACCACCCGGAACGAGTGGCTTCTTGAAGAAAACCAGGGGAGTTGAAGTTGAACTGGGATTCAAGGCTTCTTGAGGAAGACGGGGAAGCTGGAGTTGAAGTTGAAGTGGCATTCAATTCGAGACAAAAAGCAAGAACATCCATCCGTCTGGGATCAAACATCACAAACTAAACTAACTGAACGACGGCGAACGATGCTCTATCGCGATAGGTCGTTCGGTTCACTCTCGAGTCTTGCTTGCTAAAAGCATATTGTATTGTACATGTATGGCGCCAGTCTCCATCTCACGCCATGGAACGGGCGAGGGCGTCTTCACCAATAGTGGTCGTCGATGGAACGTGCCAGGGCGTCTTCATAGTGGTCGTCGATGGAACGGGCGAGGGCGTCTTCACTAATAGTGGTCGTCGATGTAAAAGACTAGTATACTATCGGATCCGGTGGATGTGGATTGGGATTTGGATTTGGAAAATTGACTGGAAAAGGGAATCGGCGCGCTCTACGGAGTCTCGCGCGGCGTGCTGGTTGCTTGAGAGTTACTTCTGTCCCCTGTACCTCTCTTCTGTTTCGCAAAGATCCATTCCACCGGGCTCAAAGCGGATATTTGGGGTTCCAGCATACGCAACTGATCAGTTGAGAGAAGCAGTTTTCAGGTTGATGCATGATGCATGATACACGATGCTGCGCATTCTTGGATCTATTCTCTCAAGACCCTGTGAAATATCCCATGATCTGCCTCCCAAATCCTCTCCGTCCATCATCTTGTCCGGCATGCACATTGTCACTAACATTTCTCATTCCATCCGCCGAGCTCCCTTCCTCCTCCAGTCTCCTCCTCAACCCTTCATACTGCCCACGTTGTTTCCTTTTGCTTGTCTCCCCCACCATCCATGACGGGACCCTCCACCTGTTCAGCTTGCCGGGCAACAGCTCTCCCATCCAAGCACTTCCTACCACCCATCCCACTGCAGCCGGCATCAACTGGTATGGAAACTGGCTCAACGCCAGCTGAGCAGCAAGGACATAGGTCGTGGATTTGTCGCTCAGGACAATCCCGGGCACTTGGTGTGCTTGGGTAGCATCGCTGCCAGCAGACGTTGACGTCGTGCCGGTGCCTGTGACGATCTTGTACCGGTATAGCCGTGGGATCTCGTCTCCCCAGACACTCAAAGCCGCGAACACCACAGCAGTCAAGCCCGAGGGAACGTAGTTGTAGACGCCGAGAGTGGCTGTTTTCAGGACTAGAGAGAGCGCTGGGACAAGCAGGACATGCAGCCAAAAAGAAACCACTATGAAACTCGCATACTTGCGACTGCCCCAGAGTCGTTCAAGCACGCGGAACTGGTATAAGAGGGCGACGGAGAACAGTAGCTCTGTTGACGATGTGTAGGCGGTCTGAAATGTCAGGAGCCGCGAGAACTGCAGGTACGGCCAGAGGTGAGGCCAGGGTTTAATGGGGAGGAGGTGTTTGATGCCCAGAACCGAGGAGAGGATGCTGGTGCAGATGCAGCCAAGGATCAGGAATCGTGAGACAGGCGCATTAGAGAAGCCGGATGTCGTGACCATGGTCTTTGAGGGTTCGAGGCGGGGGGGGAGGAGGGAGAGGGTTGAGTAGATACCGTATACAGATACAGAGTAACGGTAATGAAGATGCGGCCGCCAGGCTGTTCTTTTAATTCTGTAGGTGTCGTATTTCTTCCCCGCATTCTGTGGCTGCGCCTTCGGAGATGATCGCGAGAATTTTGAGATGCCGCTTTCAAGTCCACTGACTGACCGACCATGACCGACCCAAGACCTGGCGCCTTGATGAGTGACTGAGATTGTTTGAACTGACGATGGAGACGGAGCAGCCGTCGATGCCGGGCGCATTTCCGGGATCTGGAGACAACATCCCCGCCAGCAGGACCCCGAAGAGACGCTTCGTGGGGAGGAGGACCGCAGAAGCGCAGGCAAGACAGAGACAAGATGCAAGTTCGTCAGTGGAGGAGACGACTGCTGTCGTTGCGAGAGGTATTTAATTCTACAGCCATACGCCTCCGGCTTGAGTCATGCTAACAAGAGACAGCCCAGCGCAAGACGCCGCGGGCTTTGAATCAAGTGCCACAAGACATCCTCGACGACGCCGACATCCAGGCCGCCGTCGGCTTACTACCTCACAACTACAGCTTCGAGATACCAAAAACCATACACCGAATCCGGACTCTGCAGGCGAAAAGAGTCGCCCTTCAATTCCCGGAGGGCCTCCTTATGTTCGCCACCACCATCTCCGACATCCTGACGCAGTTTTGTCCCGGGACGGAGACTCTCATTATGGGCGATGTCACATATGGCGCATGCTGCATCGATGACTACACAGCGCGAGCCTTGGGCTGCGATCTGCT
Source organism: Capronia epimyces CBS 606.96 (assembly GCF_000585565.1). Classification (NCBI taxonomy): domain Eukaryota; kingdom Fungi; phylum Ascomycota; class Eurotiomycetes; order Chaetothyriales; family Herpotrichiellaceae; genus Capronia; species Capronia epimyces. The sequence continues at coordinate 1,117,417 of NW_006912908.1, forward strand.
GGTCCATTACGCCCACAGCTGCCTGATACCGGTGTCGTCCAGCAAGATCGCCACCCTCTACATCTTCGTGGACATTTCTATCGACATCAAACATCTGGTGAGCACACTGTCTCGAAACATTCCGCCGGGGAAAACGATCGCCATGGTGGGTACAATCCAATTCAACTCCACCCTGCATACAATCAGACCGGCGCTCGAGGCCGAGGGTCTGAAGTTGGTGGTGCCCCAAGTCATGCCATTGAGCAAGGGCGAAGTGCTGGGCTGTACCGCTCCCAAAATCACTCCAGATGCAAACGTTGATCTGATACTCTACCTGGGAGACGGCCACTTCCACCTGGAAGCTGCGATGATTGCGAATCCCGATATTCCTGCCTATCGATACGACCCATACTCGCGCAAACTGACCCGAGAGACATATTCCCACGAGGAGATGCTGGCCATGCGATCTGCTGCCATCAACACGGCGAAAAAAGCAAAGAAGTGGGGTCTGATACTGGGTGCTTTGGGGCGGCAGGGAAATCCTCATACAATGACCATGATTGAAAGCCATCTGAACGAACAGGGCATACCATATGTCAACCTTCTCCTCAGTGAGATCTTCCCGGGGAAGCTGGCCCTGTTCGAGGACGTGGACTGCTGGGTGCAGATTGCCTGTCCTCGGTTAAGCATTGACTGGGGCTATGCGTTTCCTCGACCGTTACTGACGCCGTATGAGGCTTTGGTGGTGTTGGGCGAGAGACAAGGCTGGGAAAAGGAAGGTGGAACATATCCGATGGATTTCTATGCCAACAATGGACTGGGCAGGGTGACAGAAAAGCTTGCTACCCGAGTAGGGATCTCTGTGTGAGCGCAGGGTGTACATGGCACGTCCAATATCAGTGAGACGGACGATAACAGCCGTTCAACAGTCACATCATGATGCCGTTTGGTCGCGCTCTTGAGCCAACCGGACTGGCAGATGTGTGCTGTGCTGCATGGGTTACGAGGCCGATGTGCCAGACTAGGGACGGGCGGCAAGGCTTAGGAGGCCTTCCTGAGTGCTCAGCGGACCCGTAGAGGACAATCCCTCGCAGCCACTTGCCAAGCGGCCTCGTCAAAGTGGCATGATACCTGCTGTACCAGGCACCGTCAGCAGGCTTGTCGATGGCTTAGGTAGCTTCTTGCAAAATCCGGCATCGAGGCTACAAGTGTCTCCGGACCTCACTCTCGCGGCAAATTGTAGATAGTGTTGTCGCAGGCATCGACGACCCCATAGATCTTAGCTATTAGGTGGCTATTCCCTCGATCGTGAGTCAAGTACCTACCAGGTAACTTGAATGTCGCCTTCGGGTTCGACATACCTCTTCCACGTACGTGTAAATACTGATTGATTCAGTACGGAGTACGGATACAGCATCTACCTCGCAAGTGGCCGAGGTTCTCCCGTGTTCAACATCGAACTGTCTTCTTGCACCAACTCTGGTTGCGGAATCCTCCACCCCTGCATATCACCCCAGTTGTTTATCCAATCTCCTCGATCCTCGATCCTCGATCCTTGAGCCTCCAGCCTCCCAGGCGTGGCATGCATTCGGACATTCATGTAGTCGTCCGCTTTCATGAACATTCGGTGTTTGCGGGCGAAGAGCTTCGGTGCACTATCACGTTCAAGAATGTCGCGACCTTGTCAGAACCCGTCACTCCAGCCTCCCAAACGCGACGCACAAGCAGGCGGGAGAGCATCAGCCAAATTGCCGCCCAGGTGAGCCGAACGAATGCGGCGGCAAGACTGAATCAGAATGGACGGGCTCGCAGCCACTATGATCAGTCAACTGAACCCCCGGGCCGCCATCGAGCCACCGCCTCCTACAGCCCGGGCTCACCAGACGAGCGCCCAACACAGCTGCAAAGGCCAAGTCACCAGCATCAGCGATCGGTCTCCATCATCTCGGTCACCTCTCCCACCGCCACCGGTGATCTGCAAGAGGGCGGAGGCAGCTGGGCAAGACAGCAGAGACTCAGTCACCAACGATCATCCACGATCGCAACTCAGCAAGGTATGTAGGGACGAAAGTTGCTATCGCGGAGGTATCATGGTTGCTCATCCTCTATCACAGCAGCGCCACGCAAGAATGGCCAAAGCCCCCCAACAGGCTCGCTCTTTTCACCACAAGGAGGCCGCCGGAGTCCATTATCGCAAGGCACTAGCCAGAGCCGCGAGTCCACTCCGGATTTCAAGTTTCCTCCAGAAAGACAGGAGAATCCATCTTCCCATTCGACTGGGCTCGCCGCTCGCATCACCCCGGGAAAAAATCAAGTTGCTAGCGAGCGCAGCAGCGGTGATTTCTATTCCCTGAGCAACCATTCTCAGGAGACTCTCATGTCTGAGCAACCCTCCATACTATCGGACCACAGACCATTCTTCGACTACTCGACTACTCTTCCTCGTAGGCCGCCAATGATGCCCCAACAGAAGCCCCAAGCTGTCAGTCTTCTGATGGGGTATGCTCAACTCAGTGCAAACTTTACTCTAGATGCTTCCCTGATCGACCAGGCTCACTTCGAAGAGGTCAAGCGCAAAGGCTTTCTCGGTGGACAAGCTGGTGGTGGTGTGGTTGGGGTGAAGAAGGCCCGGCCCAGCAGTGGGTTTCTGGGCAATTTCAGTCTCAACAATCTCGGCGACTCACTAAATAGCCTGATGGGCGGAGATGACATGAGCAGTGTCAAGGAGATGAACACCGTGAAGAATGCCCGGGCCATCCCTTTACTCTCTACTCCGCAATCGCTGCTGTTCGTTGATATGCATCTCGAACCGGGCGAAGAGCAAAGCTATTCCTACGTCTATCCCCTGCCTCGTGGGTTGCCTGCCAGTCATCGAGGGAAAGCCATCAAAATATCGTACAACCTGACCGTGGGAGTCCAAGGGTTACCGGGAAGCCGAGATGTATACGCTGTCCGACAAGTCAATATTCCCATCCGGGTGTTCTCGGGGGTCAACTATGACGGCGAAATATTTGGCCATGACCTGATGCAACCTCATGTTGTTCTCCAAGACCTGGCTCGTGTCGGATGCATCTCCTCCCAGGAGGGCGAGGAAGAGGCGGAAAAGTCGACGTCGAAATCGGATGAAAAGTCCACTGCCGAGTTCCTCCTCTTTGTCGACACCCTCCTGGATCGTAACCGGCGACGGCAGTCAAGCAGTGGCACGACGGAAGCTTTCTTGAGCAACCAGGACTCAGGAGGCCAAAGCAATGCTATCCAAGCCATCAACCGTGCGATCCTCTACAGCAACCAAATTGTCGGGAGCGACTCCAGCCCCAATCGGTTCGAGATTACCCGGAATGGGCTAAGAGTGGCAGTCGTCGTTCTCGACCGACCACTACACAGGCTCGGGGAAACGGTGACAGCAGTCATCGATTTCTCCGAAGGCCAAGTCCCCTGCGCCTCTCTTCGATCGACGCTCGAAACCTCCGAAAAAGTGAGTCCATCACTGGCAGTGAGATCCGCGGCGACCATCAATAGGATCACCCGGAAAGTCTACTGGGCTCGGTCGGAAAACATCTTGTTCACGAACCGGGCGACATTTGCACCCAGTATACCGGCATCCGCAACTCCCACATTCGTGACATCTGGCGTCAACCACGAATGGAGTCTTCGTTTTGAGTTTGGGATCATCAGACCTGTGGAAGACGAAGAGGGAGAAGTCAAGCCCATGGCGGCCCTACTGGAGGAGGTGGTCACAGATGAAAGAGGCGCAATCAACGTAGCAGTGGAAACTCTGGAGTGTGAGACTTTTGAAATCGTCATCCCTCTCACAGTATATGGGGACCTCGTGCCGGACGGCAAGGAGGGAGAAGAGATTGTTGGCATTCCAGTGTGACACCCATGCCAGCACATGCCTCAGACCTTGTATAAGGCGAATTGGAGGACCAGGAAGCGGGTACGCGATCAACATCACAGCCCTCACCATTCGGGTTGACCGGAACAAAATCACAAGCAGCAGCAACATGCAGATAGCTGTGACCCGCAGCAAGATTCCCAGATCCCCATCGTCCCACCCAGACATAGAGCCAGCAAGAATATATTGCTTCCAACCGTGTGAGAATATATTGCTTCCAACCGTGTTCACTATCATGATCATGATGCCGGCGGTGGTCCCGAGCACCGCTCACCATGGCAACGAATCTGTCTGGCGAGGTTGTCGCGACAGATGAAAGTGTGGCGCCGAACACAGTATCGGAGGTGTTGAACCTGGCTGGCAGCGATAGAACATCTCCGCTGATAGAGAGGGCGGTGAAGCCAATGATGCGTTTGGCGAGATACGACGCAGTCGAGGGAAGGATTCTCTTCACGCGCCATGCCAGTCCAGGGGAGATAATGTTCGTGCTTGATCGTGCCTTGCCTTGCTGGAAAGGGTGGTGGAGATGGAGATGATGCGAGCCTTGCTGGAAAGGGGAGATGAGATGATACGTGCCTTGCTGGAAAGGGAAAGGGAGATGGAGACGATGATGATGATTGCTTCGTATCCTATCTTGGGCCCTGCACGTCATGTCCCTGCATCGTCAAGATCAAGATGAGGCATTGAAAGCCACTCACTCACTCTACTTACAGAGCCGACATATGGAGAAATGATCCTCTACTTACAGAGTACAGAGCCGACATATGGAGAAATGATCCTCGACTTACAGAGCCGACATACGGAGAAACGATCCTCTCTTCGGGCCTATTTTGAAAGACAATACCTCCTACGTAGTATCTCACCTACACCCTATATATATATCAATAAGACAATCTCACCTACTCCCTATGTATCAACAAGACAATCCCAGTCTCCACTCAGTTGTGCAATGTGTATGACAGACATGAAACAGGCACGTTCATAGTATGTATATGTATATATATATAAGTACCTGCAGCAGCCCGAATTATAACTTCGTATCCCGCGCCTGCCCCCCTCCCTCTCGATACCTCTTCCTCTCCAAAGCTTTCAACTCGGCCCTCTTGATCTTGCCACTGATGGTCTTGGGCAAGAAGCTGGCGGGCACGAACTCGATCTTGCGCGGATACTTGTAGGGCGCGGCGTGGCGTTTGCAAAAGGCCTGGATTTCACGCACGAGCGCATCGTGAGCTGCGCGCGATTTGGCTGTCTCGGCGGCCGCGGCGTCGGTGAGCACGATGAAGGCCTTGACCACCTCGTCGCGCTGCGGGTCTGGCGAGGCCACGACGGCCGACTCGACCACGGAGTCGTGCAGTTTCAGCGTTGATTCGACTTCGAAGGGGCCTGATGGATGTCGATGTGAGTCTGCCGTCAGTCTCTTTTCAATGTCGCTTTCCTCATTCCAATTCCAGTTTCTAAGACAACACGACACCTGGAAAACACACACACACACACACACACAGAGAGAGAGAGAGAGAGAGAGAGAGAGTCCAGAGCGTGGCGTGATGACAAAGGCAAAACAGAGGACCAGTGGTGACGAGAATGTCAAAAGCAAAGAAAAGTACAAACGTATTGACTGACTGACTCACCAATTCTGTAACCACTCGAATTGATCACGTCGTCGCTCCGCCCCACGAACCAGAAATAGCCGTCGGCGTCACGACTCGCGCGGTCGCCCGTGATGAAATACCTACTCCGATTCGGGAAGGTTTTGATCTTGGTGTCGAGCTTGCCCGTCTTTTTGTCAATATAGCCCTCGAAGATACCGAAAAATGACGACTCCTTGTCGTTATTCGACGTGCCAGTGGCAGCAGCGACGGCAATGGCAATGTCCCCTTCCTCGTCGTCCTGGGTGACGTTTCCCTCCGAGTCAATCACTGTCAAGGGAATCCCGGGGAGCGGCTTGCCCATACTGCCGGGCTTGACTTGATTAGTCTGTTGGTTCGCGCACACGACGATCGTCTCGGTCTGGCCGTATCCATCGTAGATCTCAATCCCACCCGTCATCTGCTTCCAAGTGCGAATGACACCCTCGTTCAATGGCTCGCCAGCTCCGCAGCAATGGACCAGTGCCTGCGGCTTGCCCTGAGCGGTGGCAAAGAACTGTCGACTCTGGTCGAGCACCAGCTGCCGGTAGACGGTGGGCGGCGCACACAACGTGGTGATGGGGAACTTGTGCAGTACTTCCAGCGTGCGGCGCGGGTTGAAGGCCAGGCGGTCGTCGTGCACGAACAGCGTGGCGCCACAGTTCCACGTCGAAAAGAACGACCAGGCCGCCTTTGCCCAGCCCTGTTCCGACAGATTCCAGTAGACCTTTCCCGGCGACAGTTGGAGCCAGTATATCCCCGTCAAGGCGTGCGCTAGAGGGTACGATATCTGCGTGTGTAGCACCATCTTGGGCGGGCCTGTCGTGCCGGACGTGAAAAAGATGAGGGCCGGAGAGCTTGGTTTCAAGGTACTAGGCACAGCCACATGCCTGAGGCTGCCGTCACTGGGGATCTTTGCCAATTCGGCTTGCAAGTCGTGCACGCCCGCAGGGACTTTGTCGTCGCCACTGCCATCCAACTGCACCACCACCCGCAGTTTCGGACAATTGGCCCTTACTTTCAAGCATTTGGCGACCGCCGTCTCATCGCCAATGAAGGCTGCTGCGTCCGACACTTGCAGCCGGTATTCGATGTCCTTGTCCACCAGGAGCGTGGTGCATGGACACAACACGATCCCCACGCGTAGACATGCCGTCGCGATCTCCCACCATTCCGGCACCCGCGGCGCTATCAGGATGACTATGTCGCCTTGCCTGATCCCGAGCGACGTGAGGAGAGTCGCGACGCGGTGAGACTGCCGCGAGAAGTGAGTGTAGGTGAATTGCCTCGACGTGCTTAGATTCTGGTCCGTCCAGTAGAGCGCGACTTGCGCCGGATCCCTCTGTGCCCAGTAGTCGACGACATCGCGTGCGAAGTTGAACGAGGATGGACGGCGGAACGGAGAGACAGGCACCGTGACGTGGGGAGGAGAAGAAGGAGGAGGAGGAGCCGTCATGCCGAGGTTGACGTGTTTGGGGTTGGGCGTTGAGCGTTGAGAGCTGTCTGGCGAGAAGGCGACGACTAGGTTAGAAACCAAACCTTTCATGTGAATGAACAAATATAAATCTCCGTACCTCCAACGTCCGAGAAGAATAGATAGAGACTGGCAGGGCCCGAGGTTATATGCAATTCTGGTCTTACAGTAAATGCTGCCGGCGTGGGTAAGGCTGGGGGCACCGGGGTTGATGCGATCTCCTGTGCGGGGGGAGCATTGGGGAACATGCTGAGCCGCCTGTGAGAACCGCCGGCTAAGGCTTGGGAGGCTTAGGTACATAAGACATAAGGTTCTCTTTCGGATCTGCGGCCATAAAGGACGGAGCTCGCCTATTAGCTACCTACATAAAATGCTGTAGGCAAGGTCCAGAGTACTTACATACCCCTTAACCTCACCCATTCCCCCGTTTCGCGGTCGGGGCTGGTCAAGAACATTCAGCACAGAATAGACTCGGAGACAGTATGACAGTGCGGTTGGGTCCAAGATCAGAAAAAGAACAGTAGAGCCTTGTTGGCTCGATAGAGTATGGACATCTCCTCCCAGGATCATCAGTACATGATTTTTGGTACCTTGCGGTCAACGCCACGCCCCTTTTTCCAATAGATGCTCACAACCATTGCTGGCTTCGTCTGTGTGCTAACCCTTTAACGCCCTGCCCTGCCCTGCCCTGCCCTGTATGGCCCGGTGACAGCCATATTAAGTATTAAACCCTGGCATGCCGATTACCTACCCAGACACCAAAAAGAAAATCGTGGATTTGGGTATCATGGATGATGACCGTACAATTCTCGACTCTACCGCAGTCATTCTCGCGAATCGCTGGACAATCTCGGCTTCTTCGATCGTGGTTCCCCTTCCTGGCCATTTACCTCTTGCAGCCGTCTCTCCAAATCATCGACCTTCCGCTTCAGCTCGTCGCGTTCTTGAATGGCTCGGTCGCGTTCCTTGCGAATGCTGTTTTCGTTGTCCGAATAGACCATGTTGATGACTTCCAGCTCCGACACTCGAGTCCGGAGGTTGGTGTTCGCGGTCATCAGCTGATCGTAGGTCATGGGTAGTTCAAGATGCCGCTCGTTGCTGAGGGAGAGGGCGCTAGGAGAGGGTTGGTTGAGAGGAGGGAGGGAGGGAGATCCGTTGGCGAAGTGGTGGTCGGGCATTGCCACTATACCATCAAAAACGTGTTGCGGTGCAATGTTCGGATCATGTTGAACAACAGGCGTCCCTGTTCGCGACACGGGGGAACGCGACCGGTCAGAGATTACAGAAGCGGCCATCTGTGAGACGCGTCGATGAGCATTGGCTCCATTGGGCGGAGTTGCCAGGTCAGATTGCCCGGTGTGAAGACCATTTTGTTCCAACTGCGATCGGTCAGGTCAGATCCTCTTTCTCTTTCTCCAGCCTGGGCGCCACAACTCACCTTTTTCTTGGGCCCTTGGTTCGAAGTCTTGACTCGGTTGCGACTCTTGATGACATCTGTCTTGAGACTGATTGGGCGAGGTCGGCCGTGGAGTTTGAGGAAAAGTCCGCAAGCGTTACAGAGGACCGAACCGGCTTCGTCGCGTCGCCATAGGGGGGTGGTCGAGGTCTGGCAGTTCTGACAAACAGGCTGCGAGAAGGGCAGGTTATGGTCAGTCCCAGGTAATGAAGCAGCCATGATGCGGTCGCGCGCGCGCAGGGTGAAGAGGACAAAAGTTGGGAAGATTCAGTTATCGATTGCGACGGGAAGGGCGATAAGATAAAGAAGGGAAACCGGGCGGACTTGGACGGGGGCCAATGCGATAGTGCTTATCAGCACGGGCCGACAGTCCCGTGACCGCCGGCCGTGGAGCTTGGCGCTAGAGGCAGAAATTCAGGTGGCAGGGAAATCGAAGTCACATCACGGTAGTCGATGCCACTGATAACAGCACCGCTCCACCACCACCCCAGATTCGCGAGAGCAGAGAGCACAAGACACCGCAGATTCACTCACCGGTGCACTTCCAGCGATCCCTGGTGTCGGCGCCGCCGCCATCATGCCGTAATAGCCCATGGGAGAGGGTGATGCATGGCTCGCGGAAAACGACCTGTGATGTATGCAATGTCAACGTGGTATTCCTCTCATCCCGCCGGCAGGACTTCTCGTCCTGTCACTGCATCTCGTACCTCATCGGTGGCGCGGTGGCTGCTAGGGACGTCAAGGTGGACAGTGCCGGCAGAGCAGGTCGTGGCTCCGAGTGATATGGCCTCGCAACCCCTACACCCAGGGTCGTACCTCCTCCGTGGACTTCAGGCTGACGCAGAAAGAAGTCACCCGTGCCGGGGAGAGCGCTCGACCGCGGCCGCGGTATGTCCTTGCCATATCTCGCCGAGGGCGGTAACGGTGAGGTTCCTCGGTGGTATTCCCTTCTCGATGTGCTATACTCGTCAAGTCTTGATTCCTGCAATGGCGTCGATGGTGGTCGGTACGTAGGGTCGAGGGGCGAGGCCCGGAAGAGCGGCGGTGCGACTGCGGAAGCCGTGTTCGACGTTGTGTGAGACCTGAACGTGGTCTCGACGGGCAACAGGGTGAGCTGATGAAAGGAATCGGTGGGGAGCAGGTATCTAGGTTCTGTTTCTTCACAGGATCGAAATCGTGGACACTCTTAACGGGAAAGGATAGGCATGTATCGCGAGACTGCAGATGCAAGAGAACGTTTATCGAGTATCGATAGGCGGGAGCCTCGAGCCTTTTGCTGTTGCCCAATACGAATCTCAGATCCAGGGGTCTTACAATCGAGGATGCCAGGCCGAGGAGAATATTGGTCCCGCCCGTCAGGCTAAAGAGCAATGTCTAATTGTGCCGTGTCTAAGCTTAGACACGTCTGTCGAGATGGGACCTTCTTACGACGTAATAGTAAAACCAATCGCCCGGGGTTCCCCAGGCAAGTTGGATATCTGGTCTCTGGCGGCTCTCGTGGCGCGGCCATACGTAAAGAGATCCTCTACGGAGCAGAATGTAGTATGCGTACTTGTCGACCCTCAACGGCGCAGCTTTTGGTCTCTGAACCACGAAGACTTACACCCGGGAGCGCGCGATCGCAGTTGGCGCTGATTCGGCCCTTTGCAAATCTGGGGAAACAAACGAAATTGTCCAATCTCGCGGTGGAGGTGCCGCTTCTGGTGCGCCTCCTTTTTTTTTCTGCGCGCGTGGCACAGCCACTGGCTCCGTCGCCTGAAATTTAGGCGGGAGCAACCGCCGGAATTCAGTCACGCATATCTGCATTATTCACTGACCAATTCGCGATTTGATGGACTTGAAAGTTGACGGACGTTGGGCAATTGCAGAGCGAGCGTTATGCGGCAGGTTTGACCGATTGTGACGCCCAGATGATTCCGTTAAGGCCCTCTGACACCTGTCATGCCCATTTCCACACTGCCCATTCGATGCCCATCACGTTCAGCGAGACGTGACCCAGTAGGATTCGCAATGTTAGTGCTCTCATCCCTGAAAATAAAGTGGTAGCCAGCACTGTCACGCGTCAACCTAGATCAAGGCTCCGCGTCCCGAGATTGACAGTCACGTCTTTCTCGAACTCATTGAGATTTCCGGATATTAGACACGCGCCTTACGTGTGGATTGCGAGGCGGCTACCTTCCCTGTGGCTGGCAAGATGCTGTTTATCATCGCAGCCCATCCACAGCTTCTTATATTACGTATTACGTGAGCTCCAATGCCTCTCAGGGCCTTAGGCTCGTCGTTGACTAGCAAAAGCTATACAAGATCTTAGTTGTGGTGTCTCTAGACCATCGAGAAGGTCAAACAGAGTTACTCTGTGCCTCGCCGAGCCAACATGTACTTTGCAACACAGAACGAAGATGAGTGAGAAGAACATAGCACATAGTTATACCCTATATTGACGACGGCGGTTCAAACCATTGTGCTCAGCCGTATCAACTCGTCCACCCAATCAGCTTGTGCCGCAGCTCCCTTAACTGGACCTCCAGTCTAGGCCCTCGAGCCCCGTGAATTCTCGAAGGTGGCACGTAATTCGTAGTAGGAGTGCCGTCTATCCCCTGTCCTGCCTGCGACTGCACGCCATCCGACCGATGCCCTTCTTCCCAGCCTCGAGAATGCTGGTGGTCGGCATGTAGACGGTCGTCCAACCTTTCAAACCGTGCCTATCAAGGGCCAACGCCATTACCATGCCTCGTCATAGGCCGACCTCTGGCTATGCTCGCCTTGCACAAGCCGACGACGACGATGGGCCACTCGCCGACGATGACTCTGGCGATGAAATCTACAACAATACCCCACTCAGTACGCGGTATGCCTCCATTCAACCTGGCCCACGAGAACTCATGCGCTCCCGCCCCTATCACGACCGACGAAGAGCAACACGACGGACGCGGAGTAACTCCTCAGGCGTCGACATTAAAGCTATCAACGCCAGACTAGAAAGATGGGCTGAAGAGATCGCTTCCAAGTTCAAAATCAACTCGGTCAGGGGCAAGACCCATGAGGAGGAACACTTGGAAATACACCATTCCGTCTTCCAAGCGCCTCCAGAGGTTCGTCCATATACTGCTGCGGATTTGGCCGCCTACGAAGCCGCCGACACGCAACGTATGGGCAAGGCACAGTTTGATGCCATCGTGGAGAGCGTCAGGGTTGCGATGGAACAAGGGGTGCACCCCAAAATGATATCTCAAGGCAGCTCCGGCAGCTACTTTGCCAGAAATAGCCAAGGGAAAGTTGTCGGTGTTTTCAAGCCCAAAGACGAAGAGCCATATGCCTCGAGGAATCCGAAGTGGACGAAATGGATTCACAGAAATCTGTTTCCTTTCTTTTTCGGCCGAGCGTGTCTCATACCCAATTTATCATATGTCTCCGAGGCTGCTGCGTATGTTCTCGACTGCCAGTTGAGAACGAATCTGGTCCCTTACACAGACGTGGTCTGGCTGTCTTCAAAGTCCTTTTACTACGACTTCTGGGAGCGGAGAAGCACTTGGGGTGGAAAGAAAAGCCTACCCGCGAAAGTGGGAAGTTTCCAGGTCTTCCTGAAAGGGTTCAAGGATGCAAACATATTTCTTCGCGAAAATCCCTGGCCTGATCAAGCCACGGAATTTCGGTCAGACTTGGAACACACTCGACAAAGGAGACCCTTGTCGAATTGCTTTCCTGTCCGGGGCCAACCGTCTGACAACGATGGAGGAACCCCTGCAGTAATGTCACCGCAGCTCGAAGAGCAGACACCCAAGTTCCACTGGACCCCGAGAATAAAGCAAGCTTTTCGAGAAGAGCTAGAAAAACTCGTCATTTTAGATTATATCATGCGGAATACTGATCGAGGGTTGGATAATTGGATGATCAAGATCGACTGGAAGACGGAAGAAGTCTCTCTTGTTGTTGAGCCGCCCAAAGAAAATGGGACTGCTCGAGACGGAGACACCACGACTCAATCCAAATCCGTGAGTCCCGCGCGACCTGAATCCAATACCTCAAGGCCTTATCGGAGGTACGAAACCATGGAAAGCAGGTCAGGCACTCCCTCAAATGCTCGAGATGACAGTCACCTCACGATCAAACTTGGGGCCATTGACAATAGTTTGTCGTGGCCCTGGAAACATCCGGATGCCGTGAGTCTTCCCTTGATCTCTATCTAGGCTCTACTGACATACCCTAGTGGAGGAGTTTTCCTTTCGGCTGGCTGTTCCTTCCTGTCTCTTTAATTGGACAACCCTTCTCTAAGAAGACTCGAGAGCATTTCCTGCCTTTGCTCACTTCCACGGCTTGGTGGAGTCAGACTCAATTGGCGCTGCGGAGAGTGTTTGCACTGGATGCCGATTTCAAAGAAAGCATGTTTGCGCGGCAGATTGCCGTCATGAAAGGCCAGGCATGGAACGTTGTGGAGACTCTCAAACAAGAAGATCATGGACCACTCGAGTTGACCCGACGCACAAGGATCTGTGTTTGGGACGACCTTGTCGACGTTCCTGTGGCGATTCCGCTGCGGGTGCCTTCTGCCGAGATGAGTAGGAGGAAACACCATCATTACGACCAACAAGAAGAGATGGACATTGGAGCATCCTACTCTTCCGCCCCCTCTGGAAGACAGGCATCACAACCCGACCTGCTAGGCTCACTGACTCCTGACCTACCCAACCCCAACCGCTTCGAGCTCACACGAGAGGATGGCGGTGCAGATCTTTCCTACTTGGCTGGCGAAGAAGGTCCTGTCAGTCCTGTCAGCGGTGGCCCTTTCTTCGACGCGGCGGACTATGCGAAGGAAGCTAGGAACAGCCTGGGCAACAGTGCCGCCACGCTCCCTGCTCGTCCAACCGCAAAAAGCAGAAACCGGTTGAGCTTCGAGTTTCCTCGTCGGGAAACCACCTCCAAGTCGAGCTCGCGAAGACAACGATCTTTGTCGACCCGCAGCGGCAAATCCCCGGCGATCCTCTACGAAGGCGACGATCTTGAGGGCGACTTGGGCTACGCCGCTGCCAGCGACATGGAACAAAATAAACGCAAGGTCATTGTCGAGAGGCTGGAGACGGTCAAGAGCAAGGCACCCGTCTTCACCTGGTGTTGACGGAATGACAACATGTAAGCAATCGCAACGAAAAATAGAATTGGATGTACCGATTTGGTTTCTGGCATCTCGGCGGCTTTGGCTGGGATTAAAAAAAATTAAGAAAGCTACACCTGCACGGGCGGTCATGTCACGACCACCCCGCGTCCCGCAAAATGATAGATATGTACGACATAGCGCTCTATTGCATTGGGCAGGCATTGGTTTGGAGGAAATGGCACTCTGCAAGGTCGGCGGCAATGCAATACTTTGGGCACGTAGAACACATTGTTTCCTGGAAAGGGAAACCGCGACTGTAATGCGAATTCCGTGTTGATGTCGATGTCGATGCGATACTCGCTTTCTGGACTTCATAGGTCCAACCTTGTCTCCGGTTCGAAGTACAGTGATGTGCGTCCAGTCAGGACACCCTAAACAACGCCGTCACATCCTGCCTAGTCGTAACTCGTTGCAGAGCCCATTCAATGGTCTGAGACTGCCTGATCCATGCCACTATCTGCACCGTTGCCCATTTCTTGGTCTGTTCTTCATGAGAAATCCTCTTCCTCCTTTTCAATGGCATTCTTGACTCTAAGCAACAGCGTCGTCTTCCATTTGTCGAGCTTGCTCAACTGGTCATATTGGAACAGCTTGTCCGCAAAGGCCTCTTGGTCGCCCTCCTCGACAGCCGCGACCAGGTCCGTCAGCAACATGTGTTCCCGTGTGCCGGCGAACCCATTATCCAAGTCCCTGTAGTGTTCAAGCGCGCGTTTCGTTGCGACCTGGTCCCCAGCGGCAAGGTAGCAGATCCCCGCCTTAAGGAAGTAATCCTTGACGGACCAGCGCATGAGGTTGCTGTTGAGCGACGACTTGGCGACCGCCTCGAGCTTCGCGATCGCGTTCTGGTAATCACCCTCGAGGGCGGCCAGGTCGGCGACCTTCAGGTACAACTTGTTCGCCAGCGCCTCGGCGTTGTCGCTCTCGTACCACTGCGCGGCCGTGTCATAGGCGGCCAGCGCCTTCTTCTGGTCCCCAAGCTCCATCTCGTATACTTCTGCCAGGTTCTGCTGGTGCGTCGCCGCACGACGAAAGTTGCCTTTGGTGGTGTAGTGTGATATAGCAGTCGCTAGGACCCGCACAGCGTCTTGCGGCGAGTCTTTGCGGTATACCTTGAATGCTTCGGTCAGGGTGTTGGCCATGTCGTCGGGTTCGTTGAGTTTGTTTTGTTGTATCGACGCTGCTTTCTCGAACGCTTGGCCGGCTTCATAGTCTGGAAAGGAAAAGAAGGACGAGAAATGTTAGTCTTTCCGGCGTCAGAATGTATCAAGGACGAGATAGGCATGCCGGTTTGCGTGCGGGCTTACTCTGCTTCTGTACCCGGAATGCATTCGCGGCTTGTGTGTACAGGTCTGCTGCGTTTTCCCATTTTTCTGCTCGCCCGCCGAACAAGCTAAAGCCACCCGAGGCGCCTTGGGCGGCTCTATCGGCTTTCTGCAGCAATGCTCGAGGATCTTGCGCCATGATTCGGGAGAGGGTCGAGCTGGTTGTGATCAATGGATGTGAGATTGGGGTTAATGCCCTTCTTGTTGGCAAGAGCAAAGTGAAGCCGGATAGAACGTATCGTCAAGATTTACGGTTCGCTTGGTCCCTACGTGGGCTCCGTAGAGGTCGAGGATATGGTTCGCTTGGTCGAGATGATCAATACAACATACAACGGTCTAAGATTGGGGTGCTGGACGAGCCTGGAGCCCTGCACAGGCGGCAGGAAGGCAGGCAAACGGAGGCTTAGGCCCGCGCAGGAACGAAATCATGCCGCTTTAACTGCAATCACATGCCTGCGAGACGTGCTTCCCCAATTCAACTCGCTCCATACCTACTACTGTACGAGTACTCTATTTGTGTTGCTTCACGCTCCAGCACTCCACGTGAGTCGACACCAGGTTGGGCTGGTTGGGAACTCGTTCAGGCCACCATGCCTCGAATCAGTCGGATTCCATTTACCATTCGGACAGAACTATCCGGCCCAGTCACGAGTCCTGACCGCGACAAGATTCTGCGGCTGGTCAAATCGATCGAGATCGACCCGAAGATCACATCGCTCCTGAAAACCCCTACGTGGTCTGTGTCTTCGCTGTTGCCGCCGCCGCCCTCGGTCGTGCAGTCGACGGACATTGAACCCGATAGGAAGAAATATGATGCCGAGTCCGAAATCAAACCTGATCTGAAGAAGCAAGAAGAGTCCGAGTCTGAAGTAACGCCATCGAAATTACACCACCTTCTCCGTCTCTCGGCGCTGCCGCCTCCCAAATCGGTACAAGAGCAGACGGACATGCTCCGAACCCTCCAACAACAGCTCCATTTCGTCAAAGAAATCCAAAAGGTCGACACCACGGGCGTGAAGCCGCTGGTCGCGCTGCGTGACGAGACGCGGGACGCTCGCGAAGAGCGCGCATTCACGCTCGAGTCGCTGCAGGAATACCTGTCACTAGAAGAAAAAGTTGGCGTGAACGGAACCATACGCAGGCGCAAAGTCCCCGTCGATTGGAGCAAGGAGATTCCCACCAGGACCGCCGAGAAACTGCCTCGGCAGGACGATCGGATTGTCGCACCCTTCGAGATGGGTGAGGGATATGCGAGTAGGAAGAGGGGCCAGTTTTTCTTTGTCAAGAGAAGCAAGAAAACCGAGGATTCGGCGGCAGGCTGATTACGTGTGCTTATATTCCCGTCGACCGCAATAAACTACTTCGGAATCTCAAGGGTTGCACCTCAGGTATTCGAGGGATTCTATTTTAGGTACTTGGATTCAGCATCATAACAAAAACCAAGAAGAGCAAGGATGTCCACAAGGCTCACTGGACCGCGTCATGTCTCTGGGTGAGGATTCGTGGCATCGGACAGCCTCCGGCTTCCGTGGTCGCTTCACCAACGACATCCTATTGGTTACCTTTGAAGTCCTAAAGAGAGCATACTCGTTCATGCGTCGGGGCTGGAATATGCCATGGAGACAACACATGAAGTGGAGTTTGCTCATGACTCTCACCAGCGAGCAGGCTTAAGCACAACACATGTGGCGACTGACAAGCTGAATAACATAACGGACCTATGGGACTACCAAGATGCTCATGTACTCGCTAGCAGGAGCTTGGAGCTATGGGAGTACATAGGCTCTAACGCGGCATTGGAGGCAGGTCGACATTGTAAGATTCGCCTTTTCAGCGGTGAGTTGGTCAGCTTCCTCGTGAACTGTCGCTGATATAGAGCAGGCTATACTGTAGCACGGCCCAACTTGTGACAATCGGAAGTGTTGCTATTACTATTACTACTGTAAACCAACTGAGCTTCATCGGAAGAGATGACGGATCTATGGGGATTGATCCTTGAAGGCCCTGTTGTGGATCTTAGACTTGGTGCTAGTGGCAGAAACTACTTATATATATTATATAGGAGAAGCAGCCTTGCAACGTATTTTAGTAATTACCATACCACTCTACCCCGTCCGAATCGAACGGTTCCTCCGACTTCTCGCGTAGAGGGAGAGGGTTTGAGTCTCCAGATCTTCTCTATCCTTAAACTGTCCCTCCCTTGATTCGGGACACCCTAAGCCTAATATTAAATTTCTGTGCATGTGCATAAGCATGAGCATGAGCATGAGCGAGTCTCTCTTTGTCACAATCGAACCAACCCAACCCCTTTTACCTCCCCGCTCGAGGGGGTGTGCCTGTGCCTGTGCCTGTGCCTGTGCCTGTGCGACGATGACGATGACGATGCGCAAATTGACTTGACTACCTTACTGCAGTATCCGTACTACGCATATAAGTTAACGAACTGCAACTGGAACTGGGACTGGCGAGCTGAACTGAACTGAAAGAACTATGGGCCATTTGGACCATTCGATCCGAAGGGTTGGGTTAGCTGAGGCTAACATGTTAGCTTTACGTGCTTCGGCCCAAAAACAGCAAAACAATCAGATTATATGTTCCATGTTCCCCCGGTTTCCAGCACGTTATCAAAAAACGTGAGAGGAGAGTAGAAGCCAGAAGGAAAAGGAAAATCTGTCAAGTGGTTTTGTTAGTTGCAATCATATCCAATCGGCATGACCACTCGACTCGGAGGGCTCTCACATTGATTGTTGAGCGTTGCGCCGCCAAATCCATTCAGAGATCCATCCACGGCATCAAAATCCGATTCCGGCAGAAAGTCGTAAGAAGTAGGCTCTAGCCCGCTACCGTCCTCGGCAAACGCTTCTTCTGTGTTTCCAAGGACGATGTTCAGAGCTTTGGCTACTTTTCCAGCTTCGGCCGATGACGTACTCATTTGACGCCAAATCTTGTGCGAGATGGTGAGTTGTTGTCGAATCTCTTCAGCCCTAGATGACCACGTTGTCTGGCCTGCAGTCGCAGTCTCAGGCAATTCCAATTTATCGACGTCTTGCAGGTAGAGACAGAGCACGCTCGTTGCGAGGAGAACATCCTGGTTGAAAATATGGGTGACCTTCCATCTAAGCTGAGACAAACGACCAAATGGCTGAGACTCTTCATGAAGCATCTGTTGAAAGGATAGAATCTTGAGTGCGGAATCCAAACAAATCCGCACCGACTCCCTGTCCCGCTCTCGCTCTTGAGACCGCTCTTCAGGCTGTCGAACTGGGTGGCTGACCAAAGCTCTCCGGTACAGGAGGATGCGTGATTTGTGGTAGGTCGTTTCTACACCTACCCGCTGTACCACCAGGTTTGGACTATCCGTGATGGGGTGTGGTCTAGTTTCCCAGCGCAGCACAGGCGGAATAGCACGTTTGTGCACGTCTTCCAGGAGTGCGTCGATCTTGATGACCTCGTCATAGGACGGGGGATTAATATCAGTATTGACGTCGCAAATCAAGCCGAGAGCTGATATCAGTCGCCCTCTTGCAATGAGACCGAGCACCGGCGTCCATTCTGTTTCTGGCCTCGGCGGAGGCATCTCGGTCGTGTCCTCTTCAAAATCACAGTCGAGCAGATTACGGGGCGGTTTGGTATCCATGTGCGTATCTGTGGCACTTCGAGGAAGGCCAATCTCCAAGGAGAGACCGAAATCCAATTGAAGGATTGCAATCCAGATGCGTCTACGCATCTCGCCCTCGAACGGAGATAGTCCGGGAAAGTGATCTGGGTCCCGGTGATAGCCCATGCGCATTGCTAGATGAAGTATCATACCGATCAAAAGCCAGCCATCGGCAGTGCCATCTTTCAAGAGTATAACCTCTCCAGTAAGGAGCGTGATCAGGGTTTCCAGGATATATGGCCCTCCCGTCGTATACCTGGCCAGAATAAGACACTGAACGGCCTTCTCCCGGAAGGCATCCTTCATGGCAAGATATTCCGCCTTGAGCGATTCGGTTCGTCCGTCGGTGAAGTCAACAGAGAAGGTCCGCAACTGCGCAGCAATACATAACATGGAGAACATGAGGCCGATCCAAGCGATGGAAGTTGCAGACGGATCTTTCCAGAAGCTTTCGTACTGGTCGAACGTCAGGTCAAATGTCAGACTGCTTGCCTCTTGCGACGGCCAGGTTAGAAAGAACCCACCTCTCGGAGAAACTTCTTGCCATGAATGAGATCTACAGCACACAGTCAATGCCTCGGAGAGCGGAAAGAAAGCTGGCCTGGATGTACTGACACGGAGTGATAATGTAGGAATCGAAGTGAAGGGCTATGAGGCGGTCAACAACTGGACGAGGCGGAACAGCAGCCAGGATTTCATCGCGAGTTGCATGACGATTCGGGCCATAGAACAAGTGTGAACCGGGCGGAGCCTTGCTATCCGTGACCAAGCCCGCCTTCAGTCCCCTGATTTTAAATAGGATGGCCTCCCAATGGGCACTCTGGACATAGCTGGTTCCGGTTCCAGACTCGCGCGACTTTAGGGTGCCAGGGTCAGCCGGGGATGGGGATGGGCATGGGCATGCAGCTTCATCCCGGGATTGGGATTTCTGTGGTCTCCGTCTCCGGATCTCAGGCAACACATCTGCGAATGATAGCGAGCAGCTTGGTCTCGACGATTCTGGTGCTGGTGCGGCCGGACTCGGACTTGGGAGTGATTGGCCTTCCATGAGCGTCACGACAAGGCTCTCTAGCTCCGAGATTCTAGCATGGAGGCTGGTGGTGGTGGTGGTGGTGGTGGTGGTGGTGGACTGTCGCGGAGGAACGGACGGGCGAGCAGGAGCATCGGGCGTAGAAGAAGATGTCGATGTCGATGTCG
Organism: Capronia epimyces CBS 606.96; assembly: GCF_000585565.1. Classification (NCBI taxonomy): domain Eukaryota; kingdom Fungi; phylum Ascomycota; class Eurotiomycetes; order Chaetothyriales; family Herpotrichiellaceae; genus Capronia; species Capronia epimyces. The sequence goes on from NW_006912908.1 coordinate 1,137,175, forward strand.
TCGCATAGTTGCAGGAGTTGGTGAGACCACGCCTTGAGCAAGCTCCGCATGGGAGCTGTCGGTCGCACCTCAGCCTGGCCAAGTTAATCGGGCACGACTCGACTTTTTGATTGCTGATGGCTTTCGAGCTCGAGGCACGTACTTTCGGTGTCTGCAAGGGTCGCAGGAAAGCTGGACTTTGTCTCGCCGTCGATTTGGCGGCGGACGCGGACGCGGGCGGTGCGCACTGTCGGCCATGACACCGTGTGACTGTCCGCCTTCCGCTCTTTGCTCTCCGCTCCCAAACAGATTCACAGCCACTTCAAGAAGAGAAGAAGAGAAGAAGAGAACGAAGCTGTCTGGCGGCGCAAACCGAGAGGCAATGGAGATAGCAATGAATGATCCTCCGACCCTCCGACCATCCGACCCTCCACCTCAACCTCAACTGTCCTGTCTCTATGCCGGCCACGCTCACGATGCCTCCTCCACCTCCTCCGACCCTCCGCGTCCGACCCGGTTCAGTTTCTGCCTTCACATATCGGCATGATGTCTCCTGTTCTCACATACACAGGAATTAAAGGAGTTAGGCTTCCTAACCCCGCGAATGGAACGGGAACTCCCCCTGGTAGGTCTCACGGATCGAGAAGAGATATATTCGAGCAGAGATGGATCCAAGTAAGTATAAGTGCATTATAAACGAGAGACTACTCCAGAGACAAGAGTTATGTGAAGAACACGCGCCAGAGTCACAAGTCACCTCACCCTCGACAGCATAGCATATATCATGACGGCCGACTTGGAATCCGCCATCTCCAAATCCATATCGGAAGACGAAGACGGCCACCATGACCAACAATCCAGCGAGCCCGAGCACGAGCCCGAGCCTGACCAGACAGCAACTGAACAAGAGACAAAGGACAATAGCAATGTCGTCGACTGGGATGGACCAGACGATGCCCAAAATCCGCGGAACTGGCCAGCATGGAAACGCATGACCCAAGTCGTCCTCGCCACCATTTTCTTGCTCACTGCGTAAGGCACTTCCTGTCCCTGTTCCTGCGCTCCTTTGGCAAAAGCAAATCCCAGACTGTGACTGACTACCAGTGGTGTAATATACAGCAACCTCGCCGCGACAATGTTTGCCCCTGGGGCTGCCGCGCTTGCTAAGGAGTTCCATATCACGAGTTCCCCCATCACCAGTCTCACCGTGTCCATTTACCTGGCCGGCTTCGCCGTGGGCCCAATGGTCATTGCACCGCTCTCCGAACTGTATGGACGCCTCGTCATCTACCACACCTGCAATGTCATTTACATTGGCTTCATCATCGGATGTGCGCTGGCCAAAAACACCGGCATGTTTCTCGTTTTTCGATTCCTTGCCGGATGTGCTTCTTCAGGCCCATTGACAGTTGGCGGAGGAACCGTCGCCGACGTCGTCCCGCCAGCTCAGCGTGGGAGGGTAATGTCTCTGTTATTCGCGGGACCACTGCTGGGACCAGTAGGTGGCATTCCCATTCCCCCCCCAGGCAAACTGTTGAACACCGTCATGACACTGACCATCGTTCAAGGTCTTGGGCCCAATTATTGGTGGCTTTGTGTCCGAATCAATTGGCTGGCGATGGACTTTTTGGATCATCACGATCCTAGTGAGTCTCCCAGAGCTCAAGCCCTCCCTACTATTCTCCAGTCGCTGACGGTTCGACCTAGGCAGGAGTATCATTTACCATATCAATCTTCTTCCTCCGCGAGACCAATGCCGCCGTGCTGCTCGGATGGAAAGCTTCTCGGCTCCGGAAAGAAAGTGGCAATGCTGCTCTGGTTTCGAAGATGGATCGAGGCCTGGCTCCCCGCCAGCTATTCCTCCGCGCCCTTACTCGACCAACAAAGCTTCTCATCCTGTCGCCAATCGTGCTGCTCCTTTCCCTCCTGTGCGCGTTCCTTTTCGGCCTCCTCTTCATGCTGTTCACCACGTTTCCCACCGTGTTTGAGGAACAATACCACTTCTCCGCCGGCGTTTCGGGCCTGTCATATCTCGGGGTTGGAATTGGAATGGCCGTCTCTCTCGGGGCCTTTGCCACCGTGAGCGACAAGCTGCAAAAGACACTGGGAGATTCACCCCGACCTGAAGGACGCCTGAAGCCCATGATGTGGGTCATGCCCGCCGTGCCCGTCGGCATCTTCTGGTATGGCTGGGCGGCCGAGAAGCAGACCCATTGGATCGTGCCCATCATCGGCACCTTCTTCTTTGGATTCGGCTTTCTCTGGGTCATCATGCCAACGCAGCTCTACCTGGTCGATGCTTTTGGCCCTGAAGCTGCCGCCTCGGCCTTGGCTGCAAACGTCGTTCTCCGACTTCTGTTTGCAGCTTTCCTTCCATTGGCCGCGCCGTCTTTGTATGCAGACCTGGGACTCGGCTGGGGGAATAGCGTCCTAGGGTTTATAGCCGTGGCTTTTCTTCCACTGCCGCTCTTCTTCTATCGTTACGGAGGCTGGCTTAGGGAGCGGTTTGCTGTGGAGCTATAAGCTACAAGGTACAAGGTACAAGGTGCAAGCTATCAGTTCATGTTGAGATGGAGGTAGAGGTAGAGATAATAAGAGCTCTTATAGATGCTGCCGACCCATCTGTTTGGATCACCATTTACAGCGAGCGCCTTCGCTTTTCCACAAGCACGAGATTGCGATTTCCCTTTCTGCTATTTCATGCCATTCCATGCATAACCACTATACTATCACTGCAAAAGACCGGGTCGATGAGAGATTTAATGTCCCCCATCGTTATAGTTATGCATAGTCCATGTCACAAGGGTACATCGCACGCCGTGTATGGTATTGAAAAAAGTACTGGGTCTCTCTCTATACGGCTCTCTGACAGGCCGTCTCAACGCCAAAACGCAAATCCCAGTCTCAACTCCTAAACGCAAATCCAACTATCCTTTACGCCGAACTTGCAAGTCTAGATGAAGCTCAAACAAGTATCTCAGGCGCCTCTTTTATAGACCTGTAGCCACCATCAAGCCATAGCCCACCGTTATAACGACGCCAAACGTGAGGAGCGATGACGGAATGCCGCGGGTCAGGAAGTGCTTGACGTGGAGATATCGCACGCCTGTTTCGGGGACTTCCATCATGATTGCGGCTGGATTGGCACAAGTCATTAGTATGTGTCCCTAGATGCCTGGTATAAAGCCCTCGAAGAGGAATAATTCACAGCAATTGCACAAGGCTCAGGAAAGGGACAGTGAGGAGGGCTGGACGAAATTTGAAAAAGAAAAAGAAAAGGGAGATACTCACTCATGTTTGGAAACCCCGAAGTAGGCAGCCCCATAGCAGCACTACACATCAACGCACTGCCCATCACCAGTAGGTTCGGATGAGGTTCCTTCATACTCGCCCCAACCTGTTGTACGAGCGGGAGGATGATCAGAGCCGCCACGGTATGAGAGATAAATGTGGCAACAACGAGCACGAGAGCTGCAAAGACCACGAGAACACCGTACACCGACAAATCCTCCACGTTCTCGATAATACTTTTGGCGATCGTGTGTAGAAGACCTGACGAGGACACGGCACGGCCCAGACTCAAACCTCCGGCAGCCAGAATAATGATCGTCCATAGGAAATTGTTGAAGTCTTCTTTGGTCAAGATACCCGTGCCGAAGAAGAGAACCATGGGGATGATGGCGATGACGCCCATGTCGCCAAATATCCCTTCCAATTGGTGAGAAGTACACCAGAGCACGATCGTGACTAGAGTGACCGAGATGATGAAATATTGGACGCCGTTGAGTTTGTCTTTCATCGGTCGTATGGGGACAATGGTCGTACCTCGTCCTGGCTTGAACGAAACGAGTAACAGAAGCCAGATGAGCACGATGCTGATGATGCACACGGGCAAGGCGACGAAGAACCAGACGCCCCAGCTCGGACTAGGCTTCATGTTTTGCAACGCAATGATGTTCTGGGGTGATGCGATCGGGGAGGCTGCGCCGCCGATATTCGACGCCAATGCTATGCCCAGGATCAGAGCCTTGGACATGTTGCTGTCTGCGGGTAGATTGCGCAGCATTGGCTGGATGATGCTGAAGCACAGCACAGGCGCGGCGACATTCGAGATCCACATGCTCAAAAACATGCCGACGAACATGTTCGTAATGAGCACAGTCCTGGCCTTGGTGCCGGCTTTGCTCAGAACGAAAGTGGCCATCATCTTTGCGATGTGATATTTGGAGAGCGCGGCCGCGATGGTGAAGCCGCCGAGCAGCAACATTATGACCGGTGTCCACATGGCGGCGAAAACAGCCTTGGTCGCTGCTTTCGAGTCGAGTCGTTGATGAGGTTTGTCGTCGGATCGCATGATTCGCAGGACCACCACCAGGAATGGGATGAGCAATGAGGTGACAAAAAGAGGAATCACCTCGGTCGCCCAAAGCAGCGAAACAAAGATGAGCATGGCGAAACAGTTCTGCTGTTCCGGTTTCTTCAGGATAGGAACGAAAAGTAACAGCAGGAAGATGGCTAGAGTGGTGACCAGAGTAAAGAACGTCGAGCTGAACAGCCACCTTGGACACCTGTATCGCCCAACCGGTGTCACAATCTCCTTTGACTCGGATGCATCTCGATCGCCTTGCAACCGGACCCGTGAAGGATCCTGCCCTCCTCCGAGAAGGGTTTGTCTGATGCCGAGGTTTGCAGCTTGTGCCTTTCGCTCAATCCCAATCATCTCTCGCCAGACGGTGTTCCGCTCCCATACGACATGCTCGCGGAGATGAAGTCGAAGTTCCCTTCGAGCCATGTCCTGGTCGCCTTTCGTCACAATATCTGCATACACCTTCTCTACCTTTGCGATGTTCTCCTCAAGATGACCCAAGGTGGCTTCCTGGAAGGGGTACGATGGATTAACCACTTTCTCCATGTAGTTCTTCCTGATATCCCGATTGCACACCTTGTCGTACTTTTTGGTGGCCTTTTTGAACCCAGTCTGGTTGAGTTGGATGAAAGATTTCAGTTCGCACAACGAGACGTACAGACTGATTGCCCTCTTCTTCAGAGTAATGCCCGAATCATACAAGGCCGATACTTGACCGGGGTCGTTGGCATCCAGCTCGAGCGCGAGACTCGGTCTCCTTCTCAGGAAGGAAGGGGAGGTATCTGGTGCTCGGAGATCTTCGCGAGACTCGGCCATGCCAGAGAGATCGGGTGTAGTCTGAAACGCACTCTTACTCCTTGGCTTCATTGAAGGCTTCTTCTTGAGCATGGCCGCGCTGTCTTCAGCGTCACTATCGCTGTCGTCTTCCAATTCTGGCTCTTCGAAGCTCACACTCATGGTGGACCTCCTCCTCTTTCGCCGAAATGGGGCGTTGAAGACACTCTGCGACCGGCTCATTCTGCGCTGATTTTCCGTGTCGACAACATCGTCCATATTGACATCTTGCGTCTCGGCCTCGTAATCTTGTGCGTCCTTCAAGAACTGATCGAGCTCGCCGAAAATTTCGAGCTCTTTCAACCGGTAGAAGGAGCACACTTTGTCCAGTTCCGAGTCAAGCATGCGCTTGAAGGTGGTATCAGGGTCGAGCGACCCACCAAGTAGTGAGGTGTTTTCTTCATCTTGTGCTTCTCCCTGCGGTTTATTGATCTGTCTCTCCAGAGAATAGATGAGCTTCTTCAAGTTGCTGTAGGATATGTAGTTACTGCTCCAGTCCGGAACAGCGTTGAACTGGATGCTGTGTGAGAACTTCATTTCTTCTCTCTCGGCTAGTTCTTCGAGTTTTAGGAGTCGCTTTCGGAGTCGCTGTGAAACTCCGTCTCTGTCGGAGGATGGGGACGGGTAGCTGCCGTCAAAGGTCTCAAGTTCGATTGAGGGAAGAGGTGGCGGCGCTGTGCGAGACCAAAGGGAACGAGGATTAGGGTACTGATGACCGTCTGGGGTACGAGGCTGTCTCCCGCGCATCCGACATGGAGAGAGCGAAGCCCTTCTGAGCAGGGCGCGGGGCCGGGATTGAACTTCTGAGCTTTTTGGCTCCTGAGAAGACTGAGAGGGGCCGTCGGGCGTCACAGTCTGGCAAACAAACTCAGAGGGAACGAAAGTGGTTTAGCTATGAGCGGGCTTGGAATCAGGCATCTCTGGCCGAAGCGAGTGTAATTAGTACCTTTGTACGGACGACAAGTGATAAGTGGCCCCAGACGATGCCACGAGAAGCCGGGGCGTGGACAGAGGCGCCCTGTCCTACCACAGGTGCCAAAGCGCGGATGACCCGGGTTGTACAGGGATCACATGGGGACAGCAAGGTACCGTTAGCAGCCTCCCTGCCTCAGGTACCTTAAGGTTTATGTATGTAGGAGGTACCTGCCTACAAGCTTGGGGGGAGGGGCTTAGGAGGCCTGTTAGCCTACATAAGCCGTGGGGGGCGTGCTCAAGACCCTCCATGCCATTCGCCCGCCAGCGACGGCTTAAGGCTCCTTACCTACACAGCAGGCTTGGCTCGACTCGACTGCCTGAACTTTGAAGCATTCGTTCAAGTTTGGTTACGGGTTACACGTCCAATTTATAAGGGCTCAGGCCTCGAGGGCAGTATTGGTATGTAGTACGTAACCCTTAAAAGGGTGGTAAGGGTACGAAGCCTCAATCTCAAATGCTTCTCCTTCGCCGGGCCGGGCGTCGCCAATCCCAACCATGTCGACAGGCAGAGATGTGCTCCTCCCTACCTACTCAGCCTTGCCCATCTCCGTTCCCCGGTCCACGAAGTCCATCTCTACTTGATCTCTACTTGATGTCCCTTGATATGGGACCGTACGATTGATTGGCTTAGGACAAATTGCTGGCTGGCTGTTCATTTCTCATTATCTGGGCCCTTGGGCTACCGTGGAGTGACATTGCAGAGTAAGAAGTTGACCAGGAGGTCCAACGAACCTCCTCGCACTCCAAGATTATTAATATTCAGGGTTTGTCAGGCTTCCTTCTGACATCGGACGACTCTGAGCATGTCCTGTGGCAAACCATACGAAAGAGAATTGATGTAATTTATTGAGATGCAAAAGCGCAGCCCAAGGATTTGACTACCTTCACTCTGCGAAGAGGTTCTCATGCAGCCAACGCCCATCTCATGGCTTATTCAGCTCATCCACAACGGCCGTAATGTCGTGAGTAGACAGAAATGCACGGAAAGCCACTCCTAGGATAGATCAAAGCCGGCGCCGGCGTTGACCGCATACAAGAGCTTCTCCTTGACTGTCTCCAGCTCTCCGTATCTTGGTAGCTTGAGGAGATTGACACAAGTGCTGGCGCTCGGCAGACGAGTCTGGTCATCACTCGAGTCACGGATGCTAAACTTGGGGTTTAAATGGCTGAACCCAAGCAGCGGCGCTCTGGATGAACTCGTCACGAACTTGAGGACTTTCCTTCTGTCTTCATCTGAACACTCCTGCATGGCTTGCCAGAACAGTTGGACGGTTGGGTGCTCTCGGCCATCGTCGCCGATTGTATAGACACCGCCGTACTGTGTGTTTCGGCGCAAATCGTCAACGTCAAGTTCAGAGTTGTCTCCACCCACGAGCTTCTGTAGCTCTTTTTGGTTAAACATGGCAAGCCACATTGGCTGGATGATTTGACCCAATCCCTTGAGGAACGCGTCGGTAACGGCCTTTGGTTGCTGCTGAAGCCTGTATCTGACAATGCGGTCAATATACAGGGGTCGATTGGAGTTCGTTACCGGCGTGTTGGCTCCGTTCGGAATCAATTCTGTGGTGATGGTACGGGTGATCTCCTTCCCATTCTCCTTCCCAACACTTACGGTGTCTGTGACTGTGAAATCGAGTGCGAAATCGGCCTCCACATTCCCCGGGTAATTTTTCAGTTTCAGAAGTCCGTTGTATAATTCTTCGTCAAACTCCCGGACGTCGTTGATGGTGGCTCGATAGGCAGACTCGTTCGAGCCCACAGTGGTACCGCCAGTCAAAGCCCACTTTAGCAGGAAAAAGCCGGCAAAGTTGACGTCGATAAGGATTCCCTCGTACAGGCACTTTCCCACGATGCGGCCCAAGAATTGAAAGTGCCGAAGAAATTCGGCCATGGGATGATCAAATCCTCCCGTACCGGGCATCATGCCTAAATGCTTTAGATATTCCGCAGTTTCTTGGTAGACTAACGGATTCGGATATAGGTAGCCCTGTCTATTCTGCTTGAACATGCTGAGTTTGGCCTCTGGATCGAGAGCTTCGCTAGTCACGCTCATCAAGAACTCCTTCGTGACACCCCCACCGTCGATCCCGGCCTCGGGACTGTTAAATTTGTCGATGAATGTGATCTGGATCGGTTCCTTGAGTGCTTCTCCAAGAGGGTAGAAAGCCTCATACGCGTCTTCAAAGACACTATCGCGGTGGATCTCAGCATGATGTCGGCTTATAATATCAAGTCCGCGAGGACGGCCGTCGACATCTCTTCCTTGGGTGCTGGTTGCTACACGCATTCGCCAACTATCAGGATCGACAGCGCCGTCACGTCGACGAACTTGGTCGCGGTAGACAAATTCACGGAAGATCTGGACTCGTGTTTCGAACAGAATAAAGAACGGCAGATTGCGAAGTATTTCCAGCCGAGGTGCGAGCGACTCAAGCAGTCTTTTCTTTCTCGCTTGCTGTCGTTGGCGTTCCATGCGGTCGACCATTCGTGAAGCTCTCGTCCGAGGCATATGCGAAGGGCGGATCCCGAACATATTGCTCAGTATAGCGTCGGATGCTCCCTGGCCTGTGGTGAGGTCCATCTCTGCGGCTTTGTCGGATTCATCATTGTCTTCTTCCTCTGTTTCATCTTGGCCAGCAAGCTCATGCCGCTTCTCTTCTTCTGCCACCACGGACGAGATGAAGCCAGTCATGTTAACTTGATTCGTCATTAGCCAGTGGTCAGCAGGCACAAAAGAGCGTCTCGAGTCTCTTTCATGCAGCATTCGCAAGAGGCCGGTAACCAAGCCTTTCAGATACTCTTGGGAGACTCCATTTCCAGTCAACATCTGCTGTTGCTTTTCCGCTTGTTTGTTCGATGACTGACTTGGACTTCCAAACAAGGCCGATAGACTAGCTTCCTCTTCCAGTTCGTTGCTCTGAACCAAGTCGACTGCATGCCAGTATAGGGTGAAGACCAAGTTCTTTAGAAACGTGGTCATCAGTGCAACATCTTCCAGAGGCAGAGCACCCTGTCTTGCCATCAAACTCGTCGGCGCCTCTGGCCCGGCACCAAAGACACGGCGCTTGTCCAATGCGAAGAAATCATCGTCGTCCATGAACTTTAGCACAAAGGTGTAAAGTTCGAGAAAGAGTAGGATTATCCGCCATTCGTCTCGCCAAAGAGCAACCTCCGCCCTAGACAACGGAGCTTGACCGATCTGATTCGTGGCTGGGGCTGCTTCTCTCAGCAGCGAGAGCACATTCCGGTGGTCTTGAACAGTCTTCTTGAACACACTGGTTGCTCGGGCCGTCCTCCAGAAATACTGGATGGTCGATATGTCTGCATCCCCGACAGACGAGACTGAACCTTGGTACAAAATCATTCGTATCTTCTGCGCTCTGGAAGGGAATGCTCTGAGTAAGGAGACTGCGAAATTCGCTAGTCTCTTTGCGGATTCGAACTCCGACCCTCCGCCGCCTGTCCTGGGAGGTATGGGCGTGCTCACTTCATGTAGAACGGCTCGAACATTTTCTTGTTGAGGTATTCTTAGAATCATCTCCCGCACGAATGCTGGTAAAGGTTCAGAATTGTTGCTTTCGCGACCAAACACCTGCTGGTCTGCTGGATCCAGCCTTTCTGCAATGTCATTTGCACATTGCCCTAACAGTGCCGACAATGCTTCGATATATGGATCTTGTCCCCCATATCCTTTTGCGAGAGCATCGTGCATATAGATGAGGTGGGCCAGCTGCCACAATAGTCGGGTAGTGTTTAGCGATTGCTCCGTGTCCTCCTCTGCATCCTCCACTTCCTTCGTAATGGCAGCTGAGAGTTCATCCAAGTCAATGGCCAATGCAAGGTGATTCAGTATATCTCTATCACTGGCAAACGTGTCCTGACTCAAAATTATCCTGGCAAATGCCATGTATGCGGATTGTCGTCCGTGACATGGAGACTTAAGTAGCGTGACTATTGCCTCTGTCGCGCACTCCCGCCATGTAAGCGTATTCTGCGTTCGCAGCACAATCTCAATCACGTCGAAATATGTCGATGCTTCCCTGGCCATGGCGTCGGGCACCATTTCACCGAGCCACATAAGCATCTTTAATAATCGAGGACCATAGGATGTTTTTGCATGGGTTGATTCCCCAGATACCATGCTCTTCAAGTGTCGAGCAACGACTGACGCCAGTGCAGACAGATTGTGTGTCCAGATGTTGTCAAAATCAGGTCGCGAAGGGTGCGTTTCGATAGTTCGTTGCAGTGCCTGTCCAAAGTAAAGCAGTCTGAGTGTGTCCATCTTGTCACGAAGCCTCCCACGCCGGAAATCTTGAGAACTAAGAAGCAGACGTATTTGGAGGAGGAGTAGATTCGGGTCCTGAAACACGGGGATCTCTTCCTTCGCCTCGATGAGGGACCTGTAGTTGAGCGGGCCCGACGACTCTAATCTCTCTTGCTCATTCTCATCCCACAATTGTTTCCAGATTGATTTCTGCTTCCTCCGAGCAGAATACCCCCGCCATAACTTCTGTAAGAGCCTGACGGCATGGAGTCTCTCTCTTTCAAGTTGTCTCTTCAATCGTTCCGCCTGCGCCTGGGCAACAGGGTTCGAACTGGATTGTGAGTTTGATAATGAAGCCCAGGGGTTCAAAGTCTGTCGACCGGAGAGGTTTACTTGTCGTGCCCTGCGAGCGCTCCCCGTGAATGACTGATGCATGGCTTCCACGCGTGTAGGTCCGAGGAGGTCCGGCCTGTGTCCAAGAGGTGGAGGTTGGCTCGGTCGATAAACTTCGGGAAAGGGAGATCGGGGCTATCAACGACGTGAGGAAACATGCCCGCTGCTTCCCGACACAAGAGTGAGGAGGGCCGGCGTACTTTCACAAGGGTCGAGAGAGAAGTAAATGTCGAGCTACAAGGCGGCGAACATGAAAGAGACTACTAGAAGGAAGTGGCGGTCGTCCGCAAGGCTGACCTAATATGTAATTGCGCGGGCTTGCAGCAGATCACGTCGTCCTGCCTGCGGAGATCCGCTTCCTATTCTCCGGACAAGTCTTTCTCCACCACCACCACCACCACCACCACCACTCCTACAGTACGTGTTAACATGACTACGTATTATTGCTGGAGGCTTTCCTACGTTACTTGAGGTTGCTCTCCTCCGCGTCCACATTCGAAGGTCGACGGCGCTAGTCCTCGAGAGTTGTGATTAGCTGCTATCACCGCCGCCTTGGAGAAGGCTTTCCCATGAATTGCTAGCATCTCCTAAAAGCCCAAGCACCCAAGAAGTTTTGAACCGTCGACATGTCCAGCGACATCCTCACCCAGTTGCAAACCTGCTACGACCAACTACTCACTCAATTCTTCTCGACCATCAGCTATTTGTCACAGCGACATCCCCTGGTTGCACCTGATCCAGACCCAAACGACCCCTTCACTTACCCACCCTCCGCGACCACAGCCACGCAGACTCCCGGCGGGGACCAGTCGCAACCACAAGGTTCTGGGCCACAACCGGGGCCCGAAGATACAGATCGCTCCGCGTATCCCTTGCGTCCTGTTCCACCGCAGACTTTTGCCAAGGCGCAACGGGAACTGGCGGAGGACTTGGTGCAGAAGGGGCAGCAAATCGAGCTGCTGATCTCCCGATTACCAGGAATTGGGAGAGGCGAGGAGCAACAGGCGGAAGAAATCAGAGTGCTGGCAGAGAAGGTGAGGGACATGGAGGAGAAGAGGAAGGCCAAGAGAAGGGAGATGAAAGCATACGTGAAACGATTAGACGAGGTCATCATGGGCATGTCACGAAGCATTGATGATTCCAACATCAATGGAGAAACGACCTGAACCCGCCACGAGGAAAGACCAGGGACTTAATGCTTTAACGCACGAGTTTGATCAAAATGAGCATGCGCCAGGAGCGGAGTAGTGTTCGAAAACACGAGACAAAGCAGATCTATTCTTCTCTCGTTCGAGGGTTATCTTCGGTCTCTCCCAACGCCACGCTCTCACAAACGACGGACCATTTCAAACGCCACCAATCTGCCAATGTTAGCCAACCCAAATATCCAATCCAGACCACCTCCCAAAGAGAGACTTGGCTAAACGGTAATTCCCTGTCGACGAAGGCAGGGTCGATATCTCCCAACCGGCTGGATATCGTCACAGCCTTAAACCATCATACTCTGCCGCCGATTTGTGATCCTCTCATTTCTAGCACTGGAACTGACACTCCTGGCCGAATCAGGCTCATCCGTCTCGGCGCGCGTTGCTCTCAACTTAGAACTGACGCTTTGTGAACGCTTCAGATGCTTGTCTTCGATATCGTTCACAGGGTGCTGCCGCAAGCTGGTAGCTGAGCTGGGTCGTGGAAGTTGTCCTTTGAGATTCGACGTTGATTCCGACGTTCTCGAAGCCCTTTTGTCATCACCAGCGGCAGAATTGAGCGAAGAAGCTGACGTTGGCTGAGTGGAATGCCTTCTCCCGATCGCACTCCCAGAAACTTTTCGTTTTGATGTTGCTGCAGATGCAGTCTTCGTGTAGTCTCTAGCGGCGTTCGGACTTTTGGGCTCTTCAATGGGAGAAGCGGTTGGAGGATCGAATATCTTCATTTGATCCACGGCCTTTTCCAGTTCATTGCTGTAACGCTGTCTCCTGTTGATCTGTTTTAGCGGGTTTGCTTCGATGTTTGGGTGCTCTTTATCACGCCTAATTTCTTTCCTCTCCTTATCCCTCAAAGGACTGGTGGGCTCTTCTTTCTTACTTGAAACGGGCATGGCGAGCTCATTCCACCTCTCCCGCTGTTCACTCGTATCCTTCTCCTGCTTGACTTTGATCACCACGTCTTTCGTGTCGATTCCGCTCAGCGCTTCTGATGGCGCTCGGTCAATGCTTGAGCCCCTTGCATGGGCAGATGGAGGATTGTCTTTGTTCTTTGCAAGTCCCTCAACGGCGCCCACCAATTCTTTACCAGGCCTTCTCATCTTATCTCTCAGGTTCGGTTCGGCGTAGCTGACGGCAGCTCGTGCGCGGCGGGACCCTCTGCCAATACTACCGTTCAAGACGTCCTCCACCGAATTCAAAACAGCAGCCTCTTGCGAATGGTGAGTGGGCCTGGCTGATGGCTCGGTTGAGATAGGGGATAGTATGTCGGCCTCCTGTGCGGATGGAGTTTTTGGCGGCAGACTGTGTGGCTCGACTGCTTCGTTGGCATCTAGAACAATACCGGGGACTTCGAACTCTGGTTGAACCCTCCGTTTGCGTGGTGATGCATTCACAGACTGTTTTTGTTCCCCATCTCGATCATCTTTGAGGTTGCCAAATTTCTCGGAGACTTGAACCCTTCTTTTCGTCGGAGAATTCGTGCTCTTAGGAGCAAGAATCTTCCTCGCCCCTCCTGTCGACTTCTGGGGCGAGCTGCCGTCTGTCTCGGTCGGTTTCTCGTTCTCGCGTCCTGGTGCTCTTGTAAACCTGGATGCTTTCTTGATTGAAGCTGGGTTGTTCCAAATCGCCTGTCTCCGTTGGAAGACGAAGTCGTCGTTCTCTCCGGGAGGTAGAGGCACCTGCTCCTCGAGCTCCGTGAGATCTAGCTTCCGTTTCGCTCCTGACTTGAGTAATTGGGGACCGGCTTCAGCAGGCAAAGATGGCTCCGAGACTGGTTCGGTTGGCATATCTTGTAGCAGAGAGCTCGTGCGCCGTTTCCGTCTCTTCTCTGATGCGGCAGGCAACGGCATCGAGTCTTCACTATTGTCGTAGTCAACAGCGCCCGAGGAGCCGAATGCAATTGGTTCGGCCACGTCGAAATGTGCCACCGGTGGCGGACCCAATTCGGGCGACTCAGAAGCCTGCTGCAGAGCTTCTTCATCCCTTATGGCCATGACTTCCGCAGTTTCCAGTGTTCGCCGTGGATAGAGCTTGTCCTCTTGGATGACGGGGAGTCTCCCATCATATGGCTCCCTGTCACTGGCAATTGCTTCTCGCACCGATTGCCTGTTCAACCAACCCTGGTCTGTCGAGTTTCTCGGATCCCGCATGCCACTCTTCCTCCGTCCCTTTTCCGCCGCCTTCTCGGGCAACTGTCCCATCTCTGCAATCAACAGCGACAGCTCGTTGACTTTCCTCTCCATTCTGTCTTTCATATCCAGAATTTCCCGGTTCACATTGTTCGCATTGCGCCATCGGCCCGCCTCAGCCTGCGCGGCGATCGCTTGTTCGCGGAGAGATATGTTCTCGGCAACGAGTCGAGAGATTTCCGTCTCGAGGTTTCGGATGCGTTGGGACTGGGTCGAGTTTACACGAGCTATCTCGCGGTTCTGCCGAATGAAGCGCCGTTTCACTGCATTCTGTCAGCGATCGAGGTCGAAGCTATTTCTGCACGGCAGGAACGTACGCGCATCAATACTTTCAGGAGGAGGAGCAGGGGCATCGTTGAGTCTCGCCATGTCAAGGTTACCAAGTCATGTCACGCCTTCCGCCGATTGCTGTGTCCCGTATATTTCATGCCAAGGTGGAGTGAGGATCTTGGTTTAGAACGCAGCAGATCCGACAGCCCAGGGCAGCACTCAAGGCTACAAATGCTGTATAGGTGATATGCAGGCGGGTTTGAAGCCGAGGGCTTTCAGGAGGTGGTGGTCAAGACAACAATCAAGCAATCGCTGACTCCTCCACTCGAATTGGTTCGCAGCCTGAGCAGCAATACTAAGGCAGTGCCCGTGAATATCAACAAATCACCCTTCTGGGCGTAGCGCAACCTTGGCTCCCCCTCTTAAGTGGTCCTAATTATCCGTCTGATATGCGCGCCTGTGTTCCGCGACCCGCGACCTTACCTAGACGTGCGCGTTTGGCCGCGTTTGCCCCGATCGTATCCGTACACAAGTTGATGTTTGCATGTGCTACAGTCGCCATACTGAATGCTGGCTTGAGATGCGTGCGTTTGGGGACTCAACCACGCTTGAACCTGCGACACCAAACTCACACTGAACCACCAAATCCCAAGCCCTCCTAGACTTTAACCCATCTCGAGACGTTATTCTTTCCGGCCGAACTGTTCGAACAGCCAGGCCACCTCGCTATCTCAAACGTTCTCGAAAGATAGTATTACACACAACCAGGCCACCTCGCAATCTCAGACGTTCTCGAAAGATAATATTACACACAACCATGTCCTACACGCACCGACTCACCAACATGTACCCTTCGACCTCGTCTACTTCCCACAGCAGTGCCACCGCCAGCGGCAGTGCAGGCAACAACTCCTCGACGCTGCGTCAATCTTCACAGTCTCAGTCCCTTCTGCAGACTCGAATCGCATCGAAACGCACCGAACTCGAGAATCTCCGGGCTCTGCGCGACCTGAGCGCCAATTTGGCCACGCAGCTCGCCACGCTAGAAGAGAAACTCGGCACGCTGAAAGACGGCGCACAGAGTGTCGCACTGGTGTTGGCGAATTGGGAAAATGTGCTGCGCGCGATCAATATGGCTGCGAGTACGTATGCCCTTAACAGCCCTATAACAACTCCAACCAGGATTGTGGTATATACTGCTATCCTTCCTTCCACCTTGCGACTCAGATCCAGGGGCTTCCCAGAATTCCAAGGTTCTGTCGTTTTCCTGTTCCTCCCCCCGTCATGAAGTCAACCCATTTGGCAGTATCCGCAATGCCGCACCAGGCTGACGCACTGGGTCGAACAGTGAAAGTACCCAAACCTCCAGAGGAGGGCGAGGGCGACGACGCAGACATCGCCGGCGCAAACCCAGGGCGGAGGGTCAACAGCCAATCGACGCCAGAGCTCCCAGTCCCCCTGGTTCGGATACCGATACAGCCAAAGACAGAGGAGATAGGTTAAGTGGGTTGGTACAGAACTTGTGCTAGTAAATCTACCATATCAACGTCAGGTAATATTACCGTTACTGTTGGTGTGACTGTCAAAGGTGACATAGGTGATGAACCATTTCAATGGGTACCTAGTAGCTATGTTGCTGGATGTAGGCCCCGACACATCTCCGGGTAATCCAAAGTTGATTTCGGTTTGGCATTTCTCACACAGAGATATCAATTTTCCAACCGCAATTGCCGTTGCATTTGCATTTTGTCTGGCAGTGCCACTGGTTCGTTCCCTTCCCCATCCAACACCTGCGCTACACAGTCAAAACCAGCCTTCAAGACTCCAAGACGCGACATTCCAGACGCAAACAACACTCACGGATTGACGCCACCGGAGTGGGCAGGCACCATCCGTTGCGGGAGATCGTTGACATTACTCCGAATAGACACAATTCATCGCATTGACACTCCCACTCCAAGACCAAGCTAGGAGGAGGCAGCTACCGCGGTAGAATGTGACTGCGTCTCAAAGTTGCCATCGTGGCTTCCTGACTCCTTCACAGCAGCTTGCGTGGCCATTTTCTTCTTCTGTTTCTCCGCCCATTCTCGACTCGCCTGTCTGCCTCGTTCGGCCGCCTCGGCACGAGCTCTACGAGTGGCCTCTTCTTTTTCCTTCCTCTCTTTTTCCAATCGCTCCATCTCGGCTTTGTTCCGACTGAACACTTCTTTGCCTTTCACCTTTTGCTGAGCCACATCGTCTTTGGTAACTGTGGACTTCTGACCGGAGGCCAATTGTAGGGATGAAACTCGAGGTTTGGCCATGAGCGGTTTCTCCATGACACTCGTCGCACGTCGAATGCCCGAGTTGGCCCTTGTCTGGTCAGAACTTGGTTTTGCACAGAATGACGAGGGCCGAGGTTTGGGATCAGCTGCCGCCGGTCTAGAAGCCGCTTTAGGTGCAATGTTTTCCTTGTTTACTCCAGTAGCATAGAGGCTCATCCTCGCCTGACTGGCTTTGTTCTCTCTGGGTACGACACTTGGGCGGGAGGTCTTGGTCGGTACAGGCCTCGCCTTGAACTGCTTTCTCTCCTTCTCTGCCTCTTCTTCTCGTTTCAGGCGCTCTTCTCGCTGAGCCTTAAGCTTTGCCGAGATGGCTTCCCCAGGCAAAGAGAATGTGGGCTTGGTGGGTGGCTTGGACGATTTGGCAGGAACAAAGGCAGGTTTTGTCGTGGACAGTCTCGTACTGGGGACACGCTTCTGCGAAGTATTTGAAACCCCCTTGGATGGGGAATTCGAGAACGATAACGCTGGATGAGACGAAGCGATGGATTCTCTAGGCTTGTTGCCGTCAATGATAGGTTTCTTCGCCTGTTTTGTCATAGCTACTGGTTTGCTTGCTGGTTTTGGAGCTGATGGGCGTACAATAGTCGGCTTTGTTGGGCCGGAAGACCTCACAACAGTGGTTGTTTTGGTAGGCGAAATATGGGAATTCTTTGTTGGACTTCGGCGTGTCTTCATAGCGCTTGGCGCAGGGGTACAAGATTGAGCAGGCTGGCGAGTGGGTGTATTCTTCCGAGATTTGACAGGAGACTCGATCTGGAGTCCGCCCAACACTGGCAAACCTTCAGAGACCTTCTCAATCGCGTCCTCTAAGGCGTCGATCGCGTCAACAGAGTCCTCGATCCGCGATATGCGTGTCATGGTGTTCTCGATAGAGCAGTCGGAAGGGCTGACTTCTGTGTAGCTTTGTATCTTGCTTGGAGACCTAGTCTTGATCTTGTCAACGAAGGAATCTTCTGCAGTATCCGTAGCTGGCGTCGCAACGTCGTCGTTTGGTACGTGGATTGATGGATCGAATTTAGGTGTTTTGGGCGGATCGCTACCAGTATCTCCTGCTGCCGATGTTGAGTTATGCAGAGAGTCACTGCGTGTGGATGTAAAGTCGTGAAGTTGATTGGGTTGCACCGGCTCGGGCGCGACCAGAACTTCACTGACTGGGAGCTGGTCGGTGACTACATTTTCCCAGGGCATGGGATCGCTGACCGTTTCGGATATGAATTTGTTGCCGTACTCTGTCTCCTCAGAAACGGTGTGCGACGGTTCTTGGGGCCGCTCTTGGTTCCTGACAGCTTCAGATGAGAAACTCGGGTCCCCAGAACCAATGTCTTCAGCAACTCCCCATGCTTGCTCTTCCGTATCTGCCTCCTTTTCATTTTTGGTGCTAGTGTCTTCGACACTTGTGTCTTCCTCCTTCTCTTTTTTGTTCGGCTTCCCCTTTCTCTTGCCCCTAGTTTTCTTCGGGAGCGCAGGCGCAGTCTCTTCGTCTACAGCGTTAGTGTGTTTCTCGGTGGCATTGACATCCTCGGTAATTGTGTAGTTATCGTGCGTGATGTCTTTCAACACCGGGCGCGAAGAGTAAGGGTCGTGGTTGGCGCCATCAGAGTCCTCGCTATTGCTGTTCTGCAGCGCATCCGCGTCACCATCTTCGTGGATAATTGTAGGGTGCAGTTCAGTGTCAGTGTCGTCATGAGCCTGAGCCCGCAAAGCAGCGCGAGTCATACGCATGTTTGAGAGTATCGTTAGTCAATTGGTGAGAATATAGAAAACGGAACGCTTGACAGGGTACTACAGTCTCGAAAAAGGGCGTGTCTTGTGCCTTGTTGTTGCTGGCTGATTTAAGCATAAGTGTAACATCGGATACATTCGAGAAACTCGGTGCTGGGGCTGAGGATCGTGACGCGTTGGTGTTGGAAGGGGCGTCGCCCGGCAACGCAAAGCAATACAAGACTAGCACTTATATGGCTAGTCTTGCCCGTCGAGGCACGTGAGCTGCCAAGACCTGTCCGACGTTACTATTATGCACTGCATTGCATTCATGCTTCAGCCTCGTTCAACCACTCTCGAGTCCATCATATGGATATCAGGCTTCCGTCGCCCTCCATCTCTCTCCAAGCCCAGTATTGCTTATTGCGGCTGAAAAATCTCGACTGTACTCGCAATGGTGCGACTACCACTGGTCGCCCCCTTCACAAGTAGTCGCCGCTCCTCTGAAGTGAGATAACGGAGACTCAGCACCGCCGGTCCTTACTTGGGCTCATCATCCGTCTAACGACTCTATCCGATCGGGCCAATTAATATTGAATCTTGAGCTGGTCATGGCTCGACCTCGAGCTGATACCGGGAATTTCCCGAAGGAGCCGCACTCCGTGTCGTTGAAAGGTAGGTCCATGATCCAACCCATATGATGTTGTCTCTGCATTACAAATCCAATATTCACCGCTAATACAATTATGTAAGTTCTAAGGTAAGGTTGTCCCCCAGTTCTGGGAATCCTGGCGGCCGTTCTCATCCAAACTCTGCAGGCTCTCCCGTCCCTCCCTGGCGCTGCAACATCCTCTGTCGCGAGAGAGCGACGCCGAAATCCCCCATGTGGCATCCCTGGCATACCCGTCTGAGGCGGTCGACCAGGAGTTCATCCTATCCAACAACCTGGCTCTGCCGCCTTCATTTGGCTCCGCCCACGTCGGCGAGACTTTCTCTTGCGTCTTATGTGCCAATAACGAACTCTTGCCGAGCAACACCTCCAAGACAGCTTCCGGAACCAAAATCCTTGCAGAAATGCAAACGCCATCCCAGGCAGTGCCCCTAGACCTTCACACGGCCGGCACACCAGAAGATGACCAAAGCGGGCCTGGTTCCGCGTTGCAAAGAATTATCCGGTTTGACCTAAAGGAAGAAGGCAACCACGTTCTTGCCGTCAACGTTACCTATACAGAAACAATAGCAGGTGATGGCCAGGCAACCAGCGGGCGAGTGAGGTCGTTTCGAAAATTGTACCAGTTCCTCGCTCAGCCGTGTCTGAGTGTGCGGACCAAGGCCACCGAGTTGAGCCCGATCGAGGTCCTCGATAAGACTCACGGGCCATATGGCAGAACGACTTTGGTTCGATATGCGTTGGAAGCTCAATTGGAAAATGTTTCGGACACAACGATTGTGCTGGAAGAGAGCAAGCTTCAACCAAAAGCGCCATTCAGGTCGACCCCTCTCAACTGGGATTCTGAAAAGGGTAGTGGACTTACGCCGCACAATCCCATTATCAACCCTCGAGATATCATTCAAGTTGCTTTTGTTGTAGAACAGGTGGAAGGGCTGCAGGAAGGAGTGGAAGAACTCAAGAACAGTATGAGACGGGACGGCAGGGCGGTCCTTGGCCAGCTTGCGATCCAATGGCGCAGTTCCATGGGGGAGCGTGGTTCTCTCAGCACTGGCAACCTCTTGTCTCGTCGTAGGGCGGTATAAACGGCGGCAGATGATCGGACCGGAATGGCGTCCTTATTCATACTTGCTGGGGTTTCGACCGAAATCATGGTGCGTTCATGCCAAGTCCATTCAATCTGCCGTTGAGAACACTCGGTCGTGGTTTTTTGGGGATCGTTGGCAACTCCGGCAGGCTTTCTTCCTGCTTGAAAAGGCCTTCCTCCAACTTGGACGGTGTTCGTGTAATGATGGCATGGTAGTCGCGTCCTTTAGCCGCCGGGCCCAGATCTGAACGATTGGAGCCACCCGAGACCGAAATGATTCGCCACTGATGCTGAGAGGCATCTGATAGAACGTCGTTCGGAGGACCTCCTGATGCCGATCGCTGTACAAAGCTCTTGCGACTGCGACCGATATTTGGGAGACCGGACCGCAGCAAGCCCGCGCGGCCTCGCTTTGCCATTATAATAGCGTCAAACAAGGCAATTTCTGGACTCGAAGCTTTCTCTTCACGCTCCATGATGAATTCGTTCCAAGCTTGAGTCTGCTGGAGCATCTCCATATAAGCAGAATGGTCTGGAGGGAGGCTCTTGATGAATGCTTCATTGTCGAATGCATACACTGCTCCAACCCTCTTTTTTGTTGGACGTGCTGGACTCATGAACTTCCGATATGTGTAGAACAAGCTGGCTAGACACCTAACAAAGGCGGCTCGAACCTGATCAGGATAGAAAGCAGCGGAGCAAACGACAGTGATCTGGTTAGCACAGCGGTCGTGAATTACAAACCCACAACCTGAGCATCGGTAGTATCCATCTTGCGCCTTATCATCACAGAGCACACAGGTTGAAGGACCATCTTCAGCTTTCCACTGAAGACAGTGGCCCTCGGCCCAATATGTTCCCTCAGAATTGATTGCAGGCTGAACATGCATACCAGGCATTATTGTAGATGCCGCCAAGGTTGACTGGGCGTATGTAGAGGCCGCGTAGGTCGACCCATTCCTCATGTCAGACAACGAGGTCGCTGAAGGACTTGCATTGTGTCGCACGAACGGGAGACTGGCCTTGCGCATCATGTGGTTAGACCCAGAAAAGCTGCGCTTAGAGAGTGAATCGAAATGACCCGACCTCTTTTCGCGTAGCGAAGTCTGCAATGCATATCCAGAGTCATTTCTAGACGCAGGTGGGAGACCAAAGCTTCCGACAATTGGAGAATATCCATCAGAACCTGTCTGACTTGATTGGCGTGCGGTTGAAGATGTCATCGGCCGCTCAATGCTCTTCTTCCCCCGTGCCGGGCCGGAGGCAAGGAAGACGTTCAACAACGGAGCACGTCGTATCGTGTCCGACGCTGCAGAGGGACCAAAGGAGGAGGAACTGAGACTGACCAGCTTATCCAAATTTGTTGACCTGGCAATTGCAGTGAACACGGAGTCGAGTTCCCCAGAGAATGCATCAAATGGAAAGGTCTCGACGGCATATGCGGGCGGACCAGGCGTTACACCGAAGCTATGATGCAGCGGTGCAGCTTGATGCAACAGAGACATAAGCTTTCTCCGTTGCTGTTTAGGCAGAAAAGGTGGGGGCGAAGTGCTGTGCAGCTCGTTCTTATCGAGATCGACAAGAACATAGTCGTCGTCAGGAAGGTCATATTTCTCGTAGCTGCGATTGATGCCACAGATGTAAGGGCACGGTGCGTCAAGCACTTGTACTAGCCGTGAGGGAAGCACAGGGATATAGACTCCCGTCCACACTAGGGGCCAAATCAATTCCAGGATAGCTCTGCCGACAAGCTGAAGCATTGAAGTGTGGGATGAAAGCAAGATAATCCTGGATTCGGCCAGAACATATTCGAAAAGGAGAATGATGTTAGGGATAGTGAGTGTCTTAAACAGCGGGTATAGGTCAGTGGTCCGACTTCCAGGCAGTTCGTTCGCAGCTTCCTTTTTGGCGTAGAGATGAAGTTCTCGTATAGAGGTCTGTATTTGAACCTTGGATGATGTCGGCGAAGGTGCCTCGAGGCACAAGGTGGAAACATATCGCTCCAGCGGCTGCCACATGCCGACCTTGGGAGAACTAGCTGGCACTCGCAAGATGCCGCCGTCCGTCATAGGAACCACAATCGCTCGTAACCACTGTCTCCAGAAACTGGCCATTGCGCCATCTTTGCCCAAAATCCCATAGACCCTCGGGATCCAAAACGTCGTGTCACTGGTGGACAGCCCCTGGATCTCTGAAACGGAACCGTGGCGTAATGGCTTCAGCATGTCCGACATGACACTAATCTTTTCCTCGACCGCGCTAATTTCATCCTCCAGTTCTTCTCTGGCTGCCGAATCGTGAGATACTTGAGGAAGCTGCGCTAGCAGCCGCGACAACTTTGCGCTTTCAACAGTCAATCTTTCGGCCAGTGAGATCGCCATCTCTCTTTCTGCTTCAGACATATGCGCTTTTCGCCATTCATCACACTTCTTCTCCAAATCCACGGCTATCTGGCGGCTCACAGGAACCCAGACAGTAATACACACTCCAGTGAGTCTTGAATTATCGCCTGCCGTCATTGAGAATTCATGCCAAGTAGCTCTTGGTTTTGTTTCTGCAGAGACGAGCTTGATGTCGTTTGGGAACGCAAACATAGGCACATAATCCGGGAATAGGCTTCTTCCGTTGGTTTTATCGATCGTAGTTGACCGAGGATATCTGTCAAGTAGGACCGGCTGGAATTTCCTCGCCAAAGGATGCTGGTCGGGTGGACTGTGCAACGTCTCCGGAACAGGTATGACTGAGTTGTAACTGCTCATTCTGCGCGTTGTTCTAGTAGATGTCCGTCGAGCTAGAGACGGTTGGCGCTTCGCACTAGACATATCCTTGAAAGAAAGATGTCTACGAATGCTGCCAAAGTTACGGTTTAAAGGCGGACTCGGCTCATCAGGAACAACAATCTTTTGCGTCTTGGGGCGTGATTTCGATGGTGTCGGTTTGGAGGCTTGGGAGGCTTGGGAGGGTTCGGACGGCTTGGACGGATTAAAGTTGAGGTCCAGAAAGAAGGTTTCTCGGTCGATGGTGAACTTCTTCATGGCTTTTTCAAAGTCAACTTCGGTGAACGCGGTGGACATTCGAGCGGCTGGGGACGGACTAGCAGGCCGAACTGTAACACTACTGCGAGTGCTGCCTCGATTGCTGTGTGGACGAGTGGCATCGCTAAAACTCTGAACTGCGCTTCTTGCCTCATCGGAGAGTTGGGAGAGTCGCTGATAAGAGTCATGCCTGGAATGGCGGACAGAGGTTCGAGGGGATTGCAGGATTGAAGATTCATCGTTGTCGACAGTGGCCTCTTCCTTGATTGCAGACTCGACAACACCATTAGTGTCAGAAATTTCATGCGACCACCTTGAATAAGAGAACGCCTCAAGTAGCTGCTGCGTATCCAGTCCAGCAATCCAGAAGTAATCCGCCAGCGGTCGCAAAGGCTCGGAAGATCCAGTTGGCGGCATGGCTGAATTTTGGACAGTTCAGGTCAAATTCGAGGGATTTGGACAACCCAAGATAATCCTTCACAGTTGCATTCTTCCTGCGTAAGGATACTCTGTGAAGAACAATCCAATGCAAAATACCCTGGCAGTGCTCCCGAGTGACAGGCTCAAAGGGAGCTTGATTCTGGAGACTTCTTCTGACTCCCTTGACACAGAAGAAGGGGGAAGGACGGCGTGTTGGACTACGACGAGGCAAACCTGAACCAGGTCGGCGTTATTTCCCGGGCCCGGAGTAGTTTTCTTGACGGCCACACTGGGAGACAAAGTTTCCGACCTGTTGAGGTGGACGAAAGCTGAATAGACTCAAGTGGACTAGTGCCAGGATCAAGAACGAGGATGTCGAGTTGAAATTTGGAGAGGCGAGAAGAGGCCAGGCAAGGGTGTGATCGGCGCAGGCCTCGAGGTAGTGAAGAACGGTTTGTCGTAGTAGACTCTGGTGACAGTTCCGCCACAGTTGGACCGCGAGGGTTGATCGAGGGAGGTGGTATCTGTCGGGATGTCTCTACCTAGGTAGACTTGGTCGACGGTAAATGGTCAACTCGTACGTGCTTGGGTACGGACGGATGTCGGTGTTGGGAAGGGGGAGCGCTGAAGTACTCAGTAGTGAATGGGATGCTAAGGAACGAACCAAACGTTACGACAATCTCATATGCCACCCACACCTGCATGAGACGCGCGACAGTTGCGATTCTTCAGCGGACTGTACGCCCTGGAACTTCCTGCATGTGGATTAGAGCCTGGACGCGTCGCTTGGTGGCGGAATTTTCTTTTTGGCGTTTTGATGATGGATCTCTGGGGACGGGAACTGGTGGGTTTCAGGGGAAGCCCCTGTATCTTGCCTGCACCGCCTGTATCTTGCCTGCGGTGGAGATCGAGAGTGCGTCAGGGCTTAGCAGGTTGGTAGCAGGCACTAGATGACACGGGAAGCGTTAGCCCGGTTAAAAATGGCAGCCGCTTTGGCATTTTCCGTTAGCCAGTTTCAACTAAAAGGCCTTAGGAGCCCCCTTGCGTAGGTGCGTAGGGGGGGCAATCATGTTCGTTGGCCCCTGGAGGTTAGCTAGGCATCGCCTAAAAGACAGTCCATTCCCTCCTAAGGGCGTGTTAGGTAGGTAGGTATATAGGTCAACACCTGATGGTCTTCCATGGTGGCATGGCTCCTATGGTCTCACCCATATACTACCCAGTATCTACTACTACTGTCCTGTCCACGCCTGTCGACCTGCAGCTCGTATCACACCAGCCTGCAGGAGACAGCACACATTCCATGTTCCATTGGACGTCGGCTTCATGCTTGTCACAAATTCTCCGGACAACGGTGCAGCTGCGCCGGGTAGGTGTTGCATCCATGCACACTGCACACTGCACAACATACGGAGTATGTACAGTACTCCAGATACCTAACCTCTAGGTACCTCTAGGTAAGGCATAGTAGAGCACCACAGCAGACAAAGGCTCCTCAGGCCCCTAAGCCCACTATTCCCTTGCATGTACGGGGTATGATCCTTCAGGGAGCCTTATGCATGCGCCCGCTTCTCCACCTCGTACCTCGTATGATCGTATGATCGACTGCACCTCGTCAGTCGTGATGCCATTTCTATGACCTTGGATTCCGTGCTGTTCCGGATACGATATAACTGCGTCCTTATGTCCCAGACGATTCTACCTCTGATAAGTTTTCCGTAAATTAGTACTACCATTGCGGCTTTTGCACACCATGTCGACCACAAAGACACTGGGCGTCGGAATCACCGTCGCCATCCCTCTCATTTCATCCTCCTTGACCGTCTTCTACGCGCTCCTCGAGCCCACCATCTTCTACCCCTTCATCAAAGAGTCTAAAGACGACCTCGCCGCAAGCAGCAAGGCGGTCCGCCTGTTCTGGACCAATTGGTTACCTCTGGGGCTAGCCGGAATCTTTTCCGTCACCTTGCCCTCCATCGTCGGGGGTATTTACGCTGCTCGATACTTCCCTGAAGGCAGTCCGAAACGCTCCCTCTCTCTAGCCGGTGCAGCATTCACTCTAGGCCATTTCGCATTCGTATACCCTATCAGCCAGAAGATCAAATGGGCTTGCGACGAAGAGGTGGAAAAGAAAGGCCAGACTATCGAATATGTCAAGCAATGGCTCAAAATCCATTTCTGGAGGACGATATCAACAGACGTCCCTGCGTTAGTCTGCTTTGCCCTCGTTGCCTTTGGTAATTAGTGGTCAGGAGTGAGCTATCTACAATCTTCAATATTGCAATACGGGAAAACAGCAGTCTCTTCAATTCTGACCACTGAGTTCGTTCTTTGTAAGTCCAAGAGCCTCCAGGTCCAAACGCGCAAAAGCTGGTCGACCATTTATTCCACGCTTGCAGTTTTGACTGCCTCCCCTTTCAGTTTTGGCGTCTTTCCCTGTCCCATCTCTCCTCGACAACCCTGCGCTTTATTGGAACGCCAGGCCTGATTGTGACTAGCCAAAATTGACTTGTCGTTTGCCGCCCTTGGCAACTTCTCCTTTTCTCTCTCTTCCTTCTTCCCGTGCAGAATGTCGTCAATGGCCTTGTTGAATTCTGGTATCTCTTCTCTCAGTGTCGTGTATGCCCCTTTCGCCTTGAGTCTCTTTTCCCAGATGCGAGACGCCACATGCTCGGCGAGGAACTTCTTCATGTCGTTGTCCGGAGGAGTGAGCAGGTACAACGCTCGGACATCTTCAGAGTGGATCTGAGTATGCGCCATACGCTCCATGGCTTTGCTCACTTCCTGTTCAAGATACTCACACCCAATGATGGCAGCACAAGCCCGAGCCAAGTACAAGTAGGTGAATGCCTTGTGGGTTGGGTATGGGAATCGCTGGATTCCTTTGCCATTACAGCAGGATAACATCCAGCCGAGGATGGCCTTGTGGATGTTGAACCGACCACCGACCACACTGACTGATTTCCTTGCTGGTTTCTGAAGATCGGCCACCTTCATCTTGTTGATTGGAGGAAAGTCCAACTTCCATTTGGTCGAGAAGGTCGTGGCAACCGCTTTAGGAAAGGCTTCGCACAGAATCAGAGGCTCGGCGTCGGCGGTCTGCTTGTACAGGATCACGATGGTCTCCGAGGTCTTGAGGCTAGATTGTTGTCCGTGTTAGCATCGTGTTCCAGGTCAGATCGACTGACAAGAACAACACACACGGAGATGGACAAGGTATGTGGAGCATGTTTTGCTTCCTTACACTTACGCTCTGAGTTTTGTTGCGGACAAGGAAGCAAGAGGCAGAGGTTGAGCCATCTTGTCTACAGTTTGTTGTCTGTTGTCTCCTTGTTGTACAGTGATTGGGGTTTGAATACTGTCTGTACGAAGGAGTACGCAACAAGATTGGGTGATAAGGATCTTGATCAGATCGACTGATCGAGAAGGTTAGCGAGGAAGAAACAAAGAAACAGGGACGAGGGACGAGGGACGAGAGACTTGACGGACAGCAATGTCCCGGATATGCTGAGTGGCTTGTTTCTTGTCTGGACGACTAGACAAGGCCAGTCCTACTCCCACTCCAGTCCTACCAGGCACTCACAGCTTGCATGAACGTATGCAGGAGCGCAGGAGTATGTCGCATAAACGTACGCCGGAGTGTGGGAGTATGTCGCATAAACGTACGCCGGAGTAGGTGAGTTTGTCGTCGGCGTCAATCGGTATGATGAGAAAGGCGAATCTGTGAAATGCTGTCAACGAGACAGGATACGGTATCTATAAGTCGAAACTTGAACAGGGTTTAATTTATACCCTCTGCCCGTGCTGGACAGCATCTCTCACTCACCGATCTGACTCACGAGCGGTTCATACATGATAATGTATGTATATGACCGATCTGACTCCCGAGCGATTGATATATGATATATGTAATATGTATATGACAGAACATATGACAGAACATGCAGCAGTGAAAGTGCCAGTGACACTGACCGGGGCTGGTGTTTGTTCTGCACAGTGACAATGACAGTGACAGGGACAATGGCAATTAGGTATAACAGAACGACAAACAGGACCACAAGTGTAAGAGAGAAGCGTCAAACAGGACCACAAATGGGAGAGAGAAGCGTCAAACATCAACACCAACACCAACACCAACACCAACACCGTGAAAGCGACAAGTTGTTGCTCATTCATTCATCCATTGTCTTCTGAAGACCTTCACTATCCCTATCCCTATCCTTATCACTATCTCTATCCCTGTCACTATCCCTATCGCTGTCCTAGAGTCTGACTCTACCTCTACTGCGTGGTGATGTACGGGGTACAGGGTACGGGGTACGGGGTACAACTGTCAGATCACAAATACTCTCTCTTGATGAGAAGGTCTTCTTCATATATTTATCTATTATATACATGTACATACCTAGGTATTCATATACATACACAGAACATACCCCACGAGGCTGTCTTGAATGTACAATACTTTCGTCAGCCTTATGCGTTACTGTATTTCCCGTCACACCCTGGCATACCGTACAGAGTCAGATACAGGTACAATAGCACGTCACCAGTTACACAAGGCTCAGGCTATTATCTGTACAAGAGGTAGGTGGTATATAGCCCGGGACCAGGGTCAGGACCAGGACTGTAGATCACTTGGCTTCAATGCTGGACTATAACGTAGAGTACAGGGATGGACCGCTAAAAGATGCATGCAGCAATGATCCTCCAGGCACAAACGTGACGGGGTACACGAGGTATGCGTTCGCTTAACTCAGGATTCCTGAACAATGCAATCCCATTCGCCTTCAACAACTCAGAGAACACTGTTATTATCACGACTTCGGTTTCGGTGGACTGGGACCATTCTTCTTCGTCGTCGTCGCCACCTTCGTTTTCCCCCCTGCCAAAGCCTTTGTCTGATTCGATGCGAAACCTGGTTTCTTTGTAGCGGGAACCAGCTTAGGCGTGGATGTGGTTGTCGGTTTCTTCACGGCGGGTGCGGTTGAATGCCGAGTCTCTGGTTTCTTGGTGCTGGTGTTGAGTTTGTTCTGTGCGGCCGGAAGGGCCTTTGGAGTCGACGTCTTCGCAGGCGAGGCTTTGATCGTCGAAGGTACTTGAGGTGCCGTGGTCGATTTCAATTTCGGTTTCGGTTTCGGTTTGAGCGCAGCAGTCTTGTTGGTAGAAGCAGTCGACGTTGACAATGCCGGTTTCGCTTTGGGCACCGGCGTGAGGCCGCTTTTCGCTGCTGGTTTGGTAGATGTCGCGGCTGAGCTCACCACGGGCCGTGGCTGTTGATTCGAGACCTTGGCTACCGGCTTCGTAAGAGGGGTTTTGTTGACGCCTTTTCCTGTGCCAGCCGTGGAAGGCGCCTTGGATGTCCCCAGCTTCGGCGCAGACCCTTTACTGGCCGTCGACGCGGACTTCTCGGATGCCACCGCCGTCGAGGCATTACTCGACAGAGTTACCACCGTGCCGTGTCGACTCTTCTCTTCAGCTTGCAAGCTGTCCCAGAACCCGCCTTTCTGGCCACCCAACCTCTTCATCGCCCGTTCTGTCACTGCTGGAGCTTTCTTCTTCTCTTCGGCTGCTTTGAGTTCTTGCCAAAATGTCCCCCCGGATTTCTTAGTGGTTGACGAGATCGGAGCCGACACGACTGAGCCATGTCGACTCTTCTTCTCGGCTTCTAATTCCTCCCAGAATTTATTCTTCTTACCTGCCGTCCCATTCGCGATTGGTTTTAACGGACCAGTTGTTGGTGCTGATACGCGGTTCTGTTGTCTCCTTGCCTCCTCCATGGCAATCTGCTGCATGAAATTTTGTTGTTTACTTGTGATACTGTCTGTCACCATCTTCTGTGGGTCCGACAGGAATTGCTGCATGAAGTCGGCCCGGCTGAGCAGAGTCTGTGCTGAAGGGGAGTTGAGGAGGCTCTGGACGGCTAGAGCTCCAGACTTGAACGCTTCTTGCTGCTGATCCGGCTCGAAGAAAGAATCAAGCGTCAGGCCTCCGAGCGATGTGGTCATAGATTTCGCGTTCTTGCCGGCCTTGAGCCCGGCTTGCTTGATGTCCTCCGTTCCAGATTGGAGAGCTTGTTTGTTGATGCTTTTCCAAAAGCGCTTGGGCAGGTCGCCGTAAAAAATGTAGAGGACCATGGCTAGAATGCCCATGGGGGCGAAGATCTGGAGAAACTCATACCAGTGGCTTGCTCTGATGGGAACTTCCATGTGTCCACAGCCTCGCAAAACTTTGCCAGACTTGTATTTTGTAGCACCCTTGTCCGCAGGAAACCTGCCTGTCTGGAGGTATTGTTCTATCAGCAAATCCTTCTCCCGCCAACGGGCGATGAGCCAGAGTTCAAAGGCCTTGTCATCATGCAAAGGAATATCTTTGACTGCGAAGCGACGCCAATGCATGCTTACGGACTTGGGAGGTCGACCTTCGAGGTAACCTGCCTTCAGCGTGAAGATGTCTTGTGCAAACTGGCCTCGTGGCACACCTTCGTAGGCTATGGTGCAGTCATACACGTAGTCGACGGTTCCTTTGAGTTCTTCGAGGCAGAAGCGCAACCCGGTGCTGCGTGGTAGAAGTACGTGTTGCATGTCGGGAATGCTGGTTTTCTGCGCCCACGCAGCACTCTTTGCACGAGTACTCGGGGCCAGATTAGTACCCTCCGGGAATAATAGCAACCACATGGGATCTGTGGGATTGTTGAGTCGTTGCAAAGCGCTGGCCATACTGGGTTTGTCTTGCTCCCACTTTCTCTTGAGGAAGATGAACTGATTGAACTGCATCCCCCATCCTAGCACGGGGATCTTCTTGAGCGACTCCTTGAGGATGATGTATAGCCGCCCATGCATACCATTACAATATGCTATCCACCACAGGTACAGCCAATCCGTGTAGATCTGATGGTTTGCAATGAGGACTAGCCTTTCAGGAAAGTCGAGGACTAGATTGCCGTCCGTTGACTGCAGAAGTTGACCGCGAACCGACGCGTCGCCGGAGATGATGACCTTGGTGGGTGCAAAGGTTTGAGTCAATGTCATTGTGAGCAGCCCAAAGGACTGCTTGGTGAAGGCAATCCATGCGTTATACCAGTCCTGGTTGACGAGATACAGAGGAGTCCCGAGGAACTGGGAGAGATTGATGGCTAGGGCTCCGGACAAGAAGTACGTAGACAATGCCAGAGCGCGCGAGGCTATTGAATATTCCCCTTTTTTCAAAGGCACGCGATCAGGACGATTTGGCCTTGACTCGAGAGACAAGCCTGCGGCAGGCTCGAGGCCTGGTTTGACCACCGACATGTTGGATGACTATCAATTTGAAGCCTGCCGCCGAGGTTTTGTGTACATCTTGGTAGCTAGGTCTTCAAAACATCCCACGGCCGCAGTTGTTTCCATTGCAGTGAAATGTTCAGAATGGAATTCACCTGCAAACGGCCGAGATGGGGGAACGCCACCGCTGACGTACGAAGGGGTTCAAGGTCGACAGGTAGGTGACAGGGCTTTGGGAAGATCTTTCCGTCTCGACCGATGACTTGACCGCCAGCTGCATCCATGCATCCATTGTGGCGTTGACGCTGGTCGATTCAGTCCAGGGCGCTGGAGAGGGGGAGATGGGCAGCAAATGACAGAAATGTCCGCTTCTGGCACCCTGGGCCGATCGTTTGTTTCGGCGGCCATCAGCGATCGGTGAGCAGTGAGAGGAGCGTCAGTGAGCCGCAGCCCAGCCAGCAGCGTCCCGACTCGTTGTTTTGACAGGGATGAAGGCGGCAGAAACAGGATATCGAGGTCGTGGCGGTGCGACCAGCGAGCCCCTTATGACGTTCGCTGCCCCGTCCACTGCATCAAACCAGACCCTGATTCCTGCTTCTTGATTCCTGATATCTGCTCTGCACCGCCCATCCTCGCTCCAGATCGAATAGCTGAGTTCTTAACTAACACCTCATTCTCTTGATTCTACTCTTCTGCTGTCTCCAAGCTACAACCCATCCTACACGCTCAGTCCCTCCTATTGACTGAGTGCTTATCCCAATGCCTAACGTATCCTTTGACATCTTCTTTGACAAGGACTTTATCAACGTCACCGCCACTCGAGGCTACAGAGCTCCCAAGGCCAAACCAGAGTGGAAAGTCCGAACTCTGCCCAAGCTACCTCCCAAGGCAGAGCCCGAAGACCCCAGCCGTACCCCTCGACCGCTGCCCAGAGACAAGTTGGTGCACAGCCGTCAGTCCTTGGCCCCGCAAAAGCAACTGGGACAAGCCACTGCCTCCGATAGAGCTGACGAGGCTGACAAGACTGAGAAGGCTGAAACCTCCCCTCCCAGCTCACAAGCCGGTGACAAGTCTAAGAGAAAGCCTCCTAAGCTCGGTCCTAAGAAGTCGACCACTACTTCCTAAGCTCCGGTTGCACTTGTGTCCGCCTAAGCCATGGCAACGCAGTGGGTTCTGGGCAAGGTCTCTGAGGCTCTTGCTCCCACCGTGTCTGGAGTGGTCTCAAGTGCCGGCTCCTTTGCAGGTGGAGCGATTAATGCCGTAGGAGGCAGTATCAACGGGGTGGGTCAGGGCATTAACAACTCGATCCGAAGCTATGGGGACGGCGTGAAGGATTATGGAAATGCCATCATGGATTGGACAAAGGCGGATGGAAGCAGGGCACAAACGGCAAGTAACCCATTGGGGTTGGGCTCGGGGGTGCCGGGAGGAAAGAGACAAGTGACAAATCCTCAACTGTACCGAGCACCACCCAAGAGCAGTCCATCCAAGACCTTGATGACGACAAGCAAGACTTCAGCACCTCAAAAGAAGATTGCGGGGGGGACGCCGAGAAAAGCATTGCCAGCACCTGGGCCGAAGCCAGTTGGCGGCGGTGCGAAGAAGTCGACATCGGCGGTTCCTGCTCCAGTTCAGAAACACGTCTCTTCTGCACCGGCCAAGTCTGCATCGACACCAAACCCAGGCGCCATGAGGAAGAAGCCTGGTGACGAGACGTCAAGCAAAACGACCGGGGCGGCCAAAAAGCCTACCACCTCGGTCAAAAAGGCGACCTCGGCGAAGCCCAATGGTGCAGCCGGGGCAAAACCCGCGACCAAGTCAAAGATCGTGGGCAATCCCACTGCTGCAGCAAACCCTCTGGGTCTCAATTTCTAGGGCGTGACATTATTGGATTCGGGAAGGGTGTTGATGTTGCGTGTTGTTGGACTTGTGTGATTGGGGAAATAAAATCGATCTCTTATTTGGTGCCATCGTTGATATAGTAGGTAGTTAGGTAGTTGGCCAGACAGCGTCATGATCAAGATTTGATCTCCAACATCCTCACTCACGATACTGAGCTCCCGATATGATAGACGGGCGCGTATAAGGGCGGGCCGTCTGCCTGAACTGATGATGGTGGCTTCAAGGTCAGTACCGCTACTGGCAGGGAAAAGAGAGTGGGTTGAGTCACAAGGCGCGTAGAGATGCTAGAGCTGACAAAGATGAACCCTTGTTGTTGTTGTTGCTGCCTGGGTGCTGCGGGGGGATCTCAGCATTGTACGGATACGGAGTACGGATCGTGTCATTGTCATCCGTTCTGCCGGCAGTGCTGTCTTTCGACCACGCATCTCTGCTTCCGACCTGAAGCGTTCCGCTTCCCATCCCATGCTGTCGGGAATCAATGAATCCATGAAACCAGGGAATCGATTATAGCAATAGTAGGTGAAGCTGACACCAGTCGAGGGCGCGGTTGAACCCCCTTTTCCCCAGAAGACCAAGACCACTACCGACACCGAGACCAGCACGTCTCCTCCAAGAATATTAGCCTGTGGCCTCGCGTCCTTCCCATCACTATCATACGAACCCGGCCTGAAAAATGGCAGACACCAGCATCGAGCCCTTCACCATCTCGATCCCAGACGCGGCGCTGACGGACCTCAAGACCCGGCTGTCTCTGGCGCGGTTTCCCGACGAAATCGACTCGGCCGGCTGGGACTACGGGGCGCCGCTGGCAGACGTGAAGCGGCTGACGGAGCACTGGCTCGAGCGGCACGACTGGCGGGCGGCCGAGAAGCAGCTGAACCAGATGCCGCAGTTCACGACGACGATCCCGGTGGCGGGCCACGACGAGCTGAAGATCCATTTCGTGCATCAACGCTCGACCAACCCGCGCGCCATCCCGCTGCTGTTCGTGCACGGATGGCCCGGCAGCTTTCTCGAGGCGAGCAAGATCTGGGAGCGACTGGCGAATCCGACGGCCGACCCTGATACCAACACCACCTCGTCGGACTCTTCAGCGGCGCCAGCCCCAGCGGCAGAGCCGGCACCGGCATTCCACTTCGTGGCACCGTCGCTGCCCAACTACGGATTCAGCCAAGGGTCGCGCAAAAAGGGGTTCGCGCTGGCGCAATACGCCGAGACGTGCCACGCGCTGATGCTGCGTCTGGGGTACGACGAGTACGTGACGCAGGGCGGCGACTGGGGCTACTACATCACGCGGGCGATGAGCCTGCGGTACCCTTCGCACTGCAAGGCGACGCACGTCAACATGGACCAGGGCTCGGCGCCGGCGTGGACGAGCCACCCCACGCTGGCCCTGCAGCACGCGCTGCACCCGTACACGGCGGCCGAGAAGGCAGGGCTGGCGCGCACGCAGTGGTTTCTCGACCAGGGCTCCGGCTACCGCGCCCAGCAGACCACCAAGCCGCAGACGCTGGGCTACGCGCTGGCCGACAGCCCCGTCGGCCTGCTGGCCTGGATCTACGAGAAGCTGCACGACTGGACCGACGCCTACCCCTGGACCGACGACGAGGTGTGCACCTGGGTCGCCATCTACTGGTTCAGCACGATGGGCCCCGCCGCCAGCCTCAGGATCTACTATGAAGCCACCCATCAATGGGACCCCCCGGCCACCCGCGTCTCTCGCGACCGCACCACCCAGTATATCGGCGCCGGCGTCAAGCTGGGCCTGGCCCATTCGCCCCAGGAGTTGCGCGTCCTGCCCTCCTCGTGGACCCGCACCCAGGGTGACGTCGTCTTCGAGCGCTCCCATCCTTCCGGTGGCCACTTCTTCGCCTATGAGAGGCCCGACTTCTTGATCCGCGATGTGAGGGATATGTTTGGCAAGAAGGGTGGAGCTGCTGCTGTTGTCAAGGGGGCCGATGGTTATTGAAATGCGTGGAATTAGGCAGATGATTCTGTCCCAGGGAATGAATGAACGGCAGGAATTTCGTTGAGGAAATATATAATAGCTCGCGTGTGATCGTGGATCGTGGACCGTAGATCGTGGACCGTGGGTGGAATTAAGCAGATGATTCTGCATTCTATCCAAGGGAATGATGAACGGCAGGAATTTCGTTGAGGAATATATATGTGTGTGTATATCCACCGTTATAGCATACATGGGTGCATGGGTTGATAGATAGTTCCCCATCCTCTTCTGGCTTTACGTCGTCTCCTATCAGACATCAAGATGGGCAGGCAATGGCCGTCCATCCACCAGCCCCGAAAGACTGTCATATTCTTTTTTATTCGGCAAAACGGAATCATAACCTCCCTTCTCGCCTCTTCTCCACCGCTTCTCTCAGCACCTGAATGACATGCGCAGGATCCTTGGCACCAAAGACCGCACTACCTGCAACTATCACGTTGGCACCCGCATCCGCCGCCTGGTCGATGGTGGACTCTCCCAGGCCACCGTCGACTTCGATATTCATGTCCGGGTATTTCTCACGCAAGGCGGTGACTTTGGGAAGTTCGCTGGCCATGAACTTCTGGCCCCCGAAGCCCGGGTGGACAGTCATCACTAGGACCATCTGCGACAATGACAGATTAGCATCAGCTCATGCCAAACAGAAGCTTAGTTAGTCGCCTCCGTAGAAGTCGGAGAAGCGCTTGCAGTCATAACAAAATTGCCATCTCGTAACATCGCAGGTATGAAGCGGATTGTGGGAAGCATAAAATATCGCTAGGAACTTGACAGGCATCTTGACGGGGCCCACCTACATCGGGTCGTTCCTCGGCGACTTCATTCTCCAATATCTCCCATAACACGTCGACGCTCGTCTCGGGTTTGATGGCGATGCCGGCCTGCATACCGAGTTTGTGGATGTACCGTATCAGTTCTTTGGGAGAGGTTGGCCGTGTGGTGGTTTTATCTGTGGGTTCGGTGGCTGCCACGCTGGTGACGGCAGCCTCGTAGTGGAAGCAGTATAGATCGCAGCCGGCGTCACGGAAAGTCGACGCCCAGCGGTGTGGCTATAAGAGAGTTAGTCTATGGGGTGGACTGATGTTTGGCAGGCTTGAAGAGCGCCCAGGACAGAGCAACGGATGGTGGTCGTCAACGGGGTCATTGATTTTCTCTCTTTTGTTCTCTCCCTATCTTATCTTTATTGGTCGAGGTCGAGATGAGGATGGTGGGTATCAATGGCCAACAGAGATCATTACAAAATTCACTCTAGCACATCAACATCACCAGCCTTCCCCGGCGTCCCACATGATGGATGACCTCTGAACACAAATGCAGGGATCTAGGACGACAGAAAGCAAGAATCGTGATGTCTTACCTCCGCAATCATCATATGGCAGTCAAAAGTGCCTCTTCCAGCCGCAGTTTTGGGCCGTTCGACATGTGTTCGAATCTTCGAGACCACTGGGGGCCCGAAGGTGAGATTGGGCACGAAGTGGCCGTCCATCTGTTACCTCAGAGGACGAAATGTCAGCCTGAACTGCTCAAGTCTTGTTGCAAGTCATGTGTATTGGACCCGATATGGGTAGAGTAGCTCCGCAGGTGATGCTGCCCTTCTCCTAGGCCCAGCAGATACCTGCCTCGCGGAAAGTGTTGACATTGTTCTCTCTGGACCTCGCTCGAACAGAGAACGGTGCCCAGGTCAATCCCACACTCCAAGGTAACCATGTCGAGATCGTCTTTGTCTTTCTCTTTCCAGACTCGCAGCAGATATGG
The DNA here is from genome assembly GCF_000585565.1 of Capronia epimyces CBS 606.96. NCBI lineage: Eukaryota > Fungi > Ascomycota > Eurotiomycetes > Chaetothyriales > Herpotrichiellaceae > Capronia > Capronia epimyces. Next base: position 1,173,802 of record NW_006912908.1, read on the forward strand.
GGAATGCAACGTACAATGTCGACATGAAGCCAATCGGCTCCTTGGCTGATTGTTGTTGAACATGCTTCTCCCAAGGCGGCGAAGTCGGCACTCAGGATGGACGGGGCGATGATCGCGGGAGGAGCCATTCTAGCAAATGGGGGAGTCCGTGAGGGTGGTTGAGCAGGTCGAGGGATTGAGTGATAGGGATAACGTGAGGCGAGGTGGTTGTGGAGGGTCCGGCTCTACAGAAGCGAACGAAATGGGTCAAGCTTGGAGATTCGAGATCCTAGGACAACACGCAGTTGAAAATGTCGGGAGAGAAAGATCGACGGCTTTGAGAGGCGTGCCAGGGGTGCGGTAGAAGAGTTTGATATCTTGTTGAAGTAGATGTATTCGTACAGCGTACAGTAAATGTTGGATTACCGCCGACGACCTCCGGAATTGTGTTCTGCACTGCGCAGCGCAGCGAGGGGTGCAAAGTTGGAGACAAACTGCGTCACTCCTGATTACTGGCCCCATGTCCCTTGGTATGTAATTACTGTAATTTACGGACAAAAAATCATCCGTACAGGTACTTGAGATAATGGAACACGGTGCGATGCCATGTATGCACATCTATGAATGACTTAGCACCGATGGCCTGTTCTCGTACATGGTTTGGAGGGTGCAAGTTTCAAATACATTGTCACACCGAGCCAAACAACTAACAACTACCTAATGATCGAAAGTCAAGAACTTGGGACTCATCCCATCCCCAATTGCAAGAAATAGATACACCACCGATCGCTCGGGGAATATTGTACACTGTATCTGTGTCCCTGTGTCCCGGGAAGACAATACCCGCGACCTGCATGCACGGCCTTGATAATATTGTATGTGAGACTCTCAGGGCAGAAAAAGAATGCAAGCGGCCCATGCCCATGGCAATCAGCAGGTCGAGTAGAGGAAATTCGTGACAGGTGCATCATAGACATAACCCTGGAATGTTTCGGTCGGCCTCGGTTGAGCATGGTGGCAGCCGAGTCAAGGTCCATCTCTCAGTTTGCGAAGACGGCTCCGGCACCTCGGAGGATTTGGCTTGCAGTGACACTTTGCCGGGAGGAAGATAATTCACGGCTCGACGCGGAGACATCGCCGTTGCTACGCCCGCCACACTCGAGCAACATGGAACTGTCGTCCATATTTCCTAGCATGATCATGCCTGACGAGTCTTCTGCCATAGGCGACATGTGTCCCAGACTGTCGACTCGATCAAGGAAGTCGGGCCATGGATTCTCGTTGTCTTCGTCCATCATTGAATCATCGTCTTCGTGTTGAGTGCGATCGGCATGCATGTTGGTGCTCTGATGCCGAGTCAAGTTCCTTGCGGTCAGTCGAGCATTGAAATAGTCATGGACCTCCCAGCTGTTGTTGAAGCTCTCGCCGTTGAGGCCGCAGGCATCGTCGGTGCCGATTGACGAAAGACATGGTGAGAGGCAGTCATGGAATTCGATGTGAGGGCTGGGGATGGGTAAAGCCCGTTGTCGAGCGTAAGCCCCTCGGTCTGACTCATGTCGAACTGGTATGGCTGGACATGAACAGGTTCGACAACCACAGTTGCAGCCGTGGCAATGATCGGCCGAACATCCAGCGCCAGAAGTGGTCATGGCATTGTGGTTGGTGGTGGTAGTTGTGGTAGTAGGAGTAGAAGTGCGTCGTTGGTTCTGTTCGGTGATGGGTATCCCCTCAAATATGACGGCCCGGGATAGACAGTGGTCCATTGTGCTGGCAGAGCGAAGAGAGCAGGCCGTGGCGGGTAGGAAGTATATGAAAAGTAGAATGATTCGTTGGGAAGACGGGCAGATTTCAAAACTGCCGACCTAACTCACTGATGATGAGGTAAAAGCTTTGGAAGGAGTAGCAGTGATGGTACAGTATGAGAGAGTGCGACAAGGGAGAAAATAAATGAAGCAGAAGCAGCAGGCCGAGAGTGGTGATCAAAGGGCGTGAGCTGAGCAAGGCTAATATACATACAAGGCGGGACGACGGACGGAGGAGATGGTGTTTAGGGCAGTAGACAAGACATCATCCAGGTCACAAGACAAGTGACGCGGTCTCGAACGGGGAAGTGAGAGGAAGCTCAGCCTTGAAAGGTCGTGTCATGATAGACCGAGTTGAGACGCTGAGACGCTGAGAGCCAGTCGAGCCAGCGCGTGGGGGAGTTCGACGGGAGGATACTAGTCCCGACAGCTGGAGCTGCACATCGGCATCACTGTTGCGGGCGCGGCATGGATCCGATGCAGGATCTCGAATCACGAAGGACGGGACTGGATCCTCGGCTGTGATCAAGAGAGCCACCAGCCATGGGCATGGGCATGGTTCACGGGGAGATGTTGTATAGGGCCGGAAATGGAAGACTACCGGAGCACTCCGATGTGCTGATCGGTCCGAAGCAGGAGTCACAGGGCTTAGGCTCGGCTCAGGGCTCAGGGCTCAGGGCTCAGGAGGCTAAGGGGTTGGGGGCGGTTGTTTCGGGATTCTGAATATGTATCAAATGCCGATCGAGGCAGATGAACAACCACTACCATGGACGGCATAGGGCAATGAGGTATCGGGTATCGCAGGTGACGCGTGACCGTGACACCATGCCAACCACGTTCAAGGGCCCAGGAGGGTCTACATACCATTACTATTACATATTCGACAGAGTAGAGCTAGGAAACGGCCCAAGTTCCGACTGGCTGCCTTGCAAACAGTAGTAAGTGATTATACTAGGTAGGTACAAGACTCCATACAATGTACATTTCACACCGGTCAACTCTCCGTTGTTGCTTACACATACTTATAGTAGTAGTGACCACTAACTACGTACTAACTACTACCTACTCACCAGGTATTCTGTACACCTCCAAGGCTGACCACTTGCGGCATCTGCAGTCTGCCTTGTCAACCTCACCCACACCCACACCCACCACTCCCACTACAGTACTCCGTACCTCAGTATTACCTTATACTCCTCGCGGCCTGCTTGCTGTCACCATCTCGCCCCGTCGCCCGCCGACCGTAACCGTAACCATGGCCAGACTGACGTATATGTCAACCAATATGATTACCATATACGGAGTACTTAGACTCTCCCAGCTTTCGGGTACAGCATCCGTAGTCCTTCCTCTTCGTCCACACTGTCTGCCTCCGAAATCGGGAAGCATGGCCGGTCACGTCTTGGAGCGCTTCGCCTTGCTCTCTCTGTCAGCGAGTCCCTACCGTGTACTACCATGTACTGGGTCGCCGGCTGTGACTAGCAACACTAGGATCTCCCATCTCTATCTACCTTGACTGGTAGAATCTTTTCCTCGCTTTGAAGGATCAAGACAATGGAATCAGTTCTTGCAGTATGTTGGTCTCGTCTGTGAGAGTGCCTGAGAGGGTGATGGTCTTCCTGACAAGCACAAGTTCGGTCGTTTTAAAGAAGAGGCCATCAAGTACGGCTTCAGCTTGGAGCAGAAGCAATAGAGATGGACCGCAACTGTTTGGATTGGATTGGGCACGATCATGGAAGCGACGGGACACAAGGCTCCCGAGGAGTTTGATCCGTGCAGTTTGGGCCTAAGCCTGGATAGGACTGGCCAATATCATGCGCCGAGGGGCAAGTCCCCTTCCCTTATCCTGACACTCCTCAGGTGCGACTATTCCATAGGTAGGTGTGTTGTATGTTTAGGTACGGATTAGGTATACGGCCCTACTCCGTACTCTGTATCGCCGACATCTCTTCGGCAGCAGATTCCCGTTTCTCACGCCTGGGAGATAACAAGGCCAACTTGAACTGTGCACAATCTACAATCTTGACATGATGGCGTCATTCTTGGGGTCCAAGGGAAGGCACCTTGGCTCAGGCCTTAGGAGCCCCTTCAGCCGACTAGCAACTGCCACTTCAAGTGCCAAGTGCAAGTGCTGCGCGAGTCGTCATTGTGCATGCCTCCTTGCACCTTGCACCACAGCTTGTGCTTGACCTTGGGTCGTAGGTACCAGGTACTATTAGGCACCTGCCTAGCTAGGTTAGTAGGTACGGAGTGATCATGGCATCATCTGTATCTCTCCGTACTACTGCCACTGCTGCCACTGCTGCCACTGCTGCCACTACCGCTAGGTACTATTCTTGTTCTTTACTATTACTCTTACTGAACTTCTCCTGCACCTGCTGCGCTACTGCACCACATCTCATCCCACCCGAGCCCCATCTCGCCTAGAGAAACACCTGGCACCTGGCACCTGGCTGGAAATGTGCCGATGCTTCCACCCCTGGCTGAACAAGCGGCACTCCTGGCACATCACGGCTTCGTCGTTCTGTCTTCGGCATGCTCCGATGCTCTCTGCAATGGCTAACACGATAGCAGTGGCTAACACTATAGTCCCTGTCGCCTCACCTCACCTTATCTTGCCTTGTCTGCCTTACCAGGCACAGAAGCTGCACTACTACTAGTCGGTGCTCCGTACCCAGGATCCCTGACAAATGCTCGATGCACTACTGTTAGTGCCTACTTGTGCATGCCTATACATGATCTTGTACATATGCCTCCAGTCCCTAGCAACCTTGACTGTCATCGATCCCGATCACCCACCACCCACCACCTACCGACGCCGCCGCCGCCGCCACATGCACATGTTAGCTGCCGAACTAACATCGAACCACCGCCACCATCATCATTCCGACAGCTACCCGTACCTGGTCCTGAGGCGCGAAGAATTCTAGCAAGCCAGGTCCGGTCTGGTCAGGTCAGATCAGGTCAGGTCAAATCCGACGAAGCCAGGTACAAGGTACGGATACTAGGTAACATTATCATACCCAAGCAGATCCGCCGACAAGTCACTACCGGACCCGACGGCGGGCAGTGGACACTGGACACTGGGACGGTGGAAAAGTCTATGGAGTCAGACTCGCCGAACTAGAATGCCACCAGAAGGTGACTAGAAGGAAGATGCTGAGGGCGGAATGCAGGACTAGCGTGGCACCACCACTACTGGGGTCCTGGAAGAAGCCTCCCATCCATCCCCATCCCATCTCCATCTCCATCTCCTCCCCATCCCACTTCGCTGACTCTTACTCAACACTTGTTACCTCCCCCTGTACGGATACGGAGCTCGTTCCCTTCTCTCCAGCTTCCATGGCCCCGGGCTTTTTGGTGTAATTGTGATTGTAAACTACTCTGTGCATCAAACATTATCACATCATCTGTTCTTCTTTCTTCCTCATCACTGTATCAGCCAACCACAAACACAGAGGCCCTACCCACGCTTGAATGAACCACAGCCTCCCGTGTCACACTCACTCTGGCCTTCCCACACTGGCTGTTCCTCCTCCTCTCGCCAGGGGCCTCGCTCGCTTGTACCAGATCAAGCCGGGCCAACTGAGTGAGTGGCACCGCTCACGACTAACTCGGAGTACCTAAGGCACACATACGGAGTACATACACATAGGAGATCACCCCACCCATCCTATCAGTCCGGATACATCAGGGCTATAATTGTACAGACAAGTGTATCATTTAGAGCGGTATTATTAGCGACTGGCTACCTACTTTGACCACCTGGTGCTAGCCAGCTAGATTAATTGACTATTACCTAGATTTAGCGGCCCGTCGGCCTTGTCATGATCCGTTCTTATCTCATCTCCTCCTCTAGGTAAGCTATTCAAATGATCAAGTGTACACTACTGTACCCGAAAACAACCAAGTACCGATATGGAGTATGGAGTATGAAGTACTTACTACTCGGTCCTACAGTACGGAGTATGCTCTCACAGATGGACCAGTCAAACATGCACTTGACCTAGCGTCACGACTATCTGTAATTATGTACGTAGTCCGTAGTCAATAGTCAGGACGGATACGAACCACTGAACAACAGAAACAAAAACAACAACAACAACAACAACAACAACAAAATAATACCCAGCTCGACGGGCCTAGCCTGCTTGTGTTGTGTTGGCTCAGGCCCCAACCCTTTCCCTGCCTGGCCAACACCTCCTGACAAGCGGCCAAACCATAAGGTAGCCAGCGACGTTCTCGTACCGACACAATAGAATACTCTACAAGGAAACTGATTTTGGATTCGGTTGGGATTCGGATTTCATTTCATTTCGTTTCATTCCATTTCAGTCCGCATGGAGATGGGTATCAAGGCTCTCTGACCTGAGATGATTGTACGTGTAAGTTGTAGTCAATATACTCCCGTGGCCGACGTCCAGAACCAACGGATCGTCGAGTATTCAATTCACCCATATGTATATAGATGGAGCCACAGTCACATAGCCATAGCCATAGCCATAGCCATGGCCCAACCGGTCACACCCGGTCGATTAAGATTCATACCACCTCACTGAAATACCGTTTGCTCGTATGCCGCCCTGGCGACCGTGGATCAGGCGGTAACGGCCCGCTGTGATGGACGACATGTGGCCGGAATACCGCATCCACAGGTGGCATCCAATCGTCCAGACCCAGCGGGAAATACTCGTACAGCTCATCTGCACTTTTCCCCTCGCCAATGTAGGACTGGCTCGATTTGGCGGCAAGCAGTTCAGGCCTTTGAGACGACACTCCTGGAATGGAGGTCTGTGAGTTGTTCACGCCGGTCGTCGAATTGGGGACACTCGTTACCGACATGCCGTGACCGTGTATTCTAGGCCGATTTCCACTTCCACTTGTGCCTTGGTTTGAAATAATGGCATGCCCTTGTGAGGCGTGGTTGGCGTAAGTCCCGGTCTGACCTTTGTTGACCAAAGACGGGGATGGGTTCGAAGTGGGAGGTCGAGAAGAATGTCTCGATCCTTGTTGTTGCTGAGGATAGGGACTACCCTCATCGTCGCTTCCGAAATGTAAACTCAGTGGACGATTGCTTGTTGATGGCATCTCTTGCGGGAATGTGAATGGGAATGGCCCCGGGGTTCCAAGTTCGGGGGTGGGGTCTTGGGAGAACGGTGGCATCGGAGGAGGATTCATTGCGGCCGGGTAAGAGGTCGTGGGAAGGGGATCGGGTAAAACTTGCGACATCCAGTTGTGGGTGTCTGTCTCTGTCGATTTCAGCTCGCCGTTACTAGTGTCATATGGCATCATCACTTGTGCCGGCTCGTCCGGTGGTGATTTTATCTTGGGAGCAGAAGTGACTTGAGGGGCCGACGTCTGGCTTGCGCCGGCCCGCGAAGTGGAAGGCAGATGTTTTCGAGCCGTCGAACTGCTACTCAGAGGCATGTCTTTCCGAGCCGCAAAGTTTCGGGGACTTCTCCCTCGCACAATGACGGCACCCGAATGGGCCTCCGCGATGGAAATCTTGCCGCCGGTCGACAGCGACGCCATGATCTTGAGGTGAAGGGTAAAATGCTGTTGCAGTTCTTTTCTTCGGCCGTTGTTTGCGGTGGCTATGCGAAACTGTAGGCGCTTCCACTGGATGGGGAATGTGGTGTAGTCGGTGTCGAGATCCTGTCCCGACATCTTATCCAATGGAATCGTGGGAGGCTCTCGTTCACCTTTGTCTTCGGGTTTGGCCTGATCTCCACTGGCCGGCGTCTTCCATGGTACAGAAATGATCTTGACCGCGTTGCCCTCCACCGACTCCGTCGCGGACACAGCCAGCTCTAATTCATAGATGGGGATCCGGGATCCATCATCGGTGAAGACATATCTGAGATTCCTCGGGAGTGTCACTGAGCCAGTGATCTGGAAAAGATTCCGTCTATAGCAGGTCAATTCTGGAGGTGGTGGAGGTGTATCAGCTGTCGCAGGCCACTGTGACTCGGCCAGAAAAAACATGCCGTGAAGTTGAGCGTTAATGTTGACGGATGTGCGGCGGAATGAATCATCGAGCAAAGTAAAGTTGTACTGGGCCATGGAGAAGCTGAGATATTTGCTGTCGCGATCGATTGAAGGACTCTCGGGCACGCCTTCATTGGGCACTTGGTCGAATTGAGCTATGGTGCTTTCGGCAAAAGGGTCTTCGAGTCCTGAAGAGTAGCGCTTCAACATGGCCGGGTGTTGCAAGGCCGAGGAAGGCGCAAAGCCCAGTTCATCCCCACTTTGGCCCAAGTCAGACAAGACGGCGGACGGAGAAGGGGGTTTCCAATCACCTACCTCATGTATGGTTCCGAGTCAAAGTTGGAATATTGATCTTGCAGATCCATCACGGATGGCACACTCATATAGTCCAGGTTTTGCAGGTTCCCGCCTGTGAACGGCACCGGGCTGTGCAAGTATGGCATGGCAAGAGGATCAAAGCCGTCCATGGTGGTGGCCATGGGCAAGCCGAGGCGGAGGTTGGAGGCGGAGGGGAGATGATCGAGTCGCGATGCGATGCGGTGCGATGCGACCGCAATAGCGAGAGCGTGGAAGGTGATGGGCTAGCTAACAGGACAGGGTATCGTCGTCGTCGTCGGCATTCTCGAGAGCAGTAAAAGATGTTGCTCATCAAAGGTGCGCCCTTGTCTCCGAGCGGGAAAAGAACGAGAACGAGAATGGAACAGGTGAGGCCGGATGGGAGGTGGTCGATCAGCACTTCAGTGCAGTGGACAGACAGGTGAGTTTAAGCACCGTGCAACAGCCCAGTCAGTGCCTGTGGCCTTTTTTGGGGCCCAAGGGCCGCACGATCAGCCGGAGGCCACTGCCAGTTAGTGGGTTTGGAGAGGCGGGAGCGGGACAATAATTAGGCTTGATCGCATTCAGGCTTAGGCACCGACGCGGCGCCGTGATTGCTGGACACGCAGCCCCAGTTGGCCCCTTGGCAGATTGCTGGACGAATGGGATGCGCCAGGAGCAATGAATGGCTTTTACTCGATCGAGCAAACAAATTGATTGAACTAATAGCGGCCGTCAATAATGCTCGACCGACCGGAGAACGAGCAAAGGGGTCAATGATGATGGCAATGATGGCATAGATGGCAGAGCATTGCCTGCGGAGGAACCGTCCACAGTAGGTATAAGAGCAGAATGGATGGGGGGCAAGCTCGACAGCTACATACGTCCTCCTATATAACAAGCCGTGGGAGGGCGTCGCTTGCATTGCAGTGCTCGCACCCATGTTCATTCTCTGCCTCAACCTGAACTTCATTATCCATGCACCCACGTACACCGCACACCGTCTGTCTTGCCCCGGCCGGTTCAGTCTGGCAGTACCAATGAAGGATGACGGATGGGATGACGGATGGTGCCAGTGCCGCACTCGGAAGTGAGACTCAGTTGTCGGTCGTCGCATGTGCATACACTGTACAGTTCCATGCCGGGCCAGCAGCTGCAGGACACGAGACCGAGCAGGCTTGAAATGCGCGGTGGCTGGTCTCGAGACTTCAGCTAGCAGCGCAGGCAGCGCAGTGGCCAATTATTAGTGCGAGGGGGCGTAGGAGGCGCAGAGCTGTGGGTGCGTGGGCCTGAGGGGCCTGGAGGGGAAATCCTTCCAGGGGCTTCTTTAGGCGATGGAAGACAGAGTAGCGGCCTTCTAGAAGGAAACGGGGGCGTCCTTGCAGCTGGCAGTTGGCGCTAGAGAAGCAACTCGGTGTGCGCAAGCAGCAAAGAACAAACTGTCTGCTGTCGTATGTCTCATTCGCTGTTGTTGCCTACCAGGAGGTAGTATCCAGTCAATCTGCCTGACCACTGGCAGTGGACCTATAGCTGTGAGACCGGAGTAGGCTGATTGATCTGTGAAACCAGTGTTGGTTAACTCGTTCAAGGTCGTTCACAACCGGTCCTCACCAACTCAATCACCGACTGCTCGTCCCTCGGTCGCTCCCCTTCGTTTCAATTCCCTCACCTCCATTGGCACAACCTGACGCTCCCTGGTCCTTTTGTCGTACCACCCATGCGACTGGACTGAACCGAACCAGACAAAATCAAACGTCTCAAGGTTCAAGTTGAGAAGTCTGCCCCGTGCCCACAATTTCACTCTTGTTGCGTTCAAGCATCCACCTGCGCTGCGAGAACCGAATCAACTGCACCCAAGCATCCCTGGAAGCCGATGCTAAGCCTGCTGGGATTTAGCCCTGACAGCCACGAAGGCTTAGGCTAGGAGGCCCCCGGTCGCTTAGGCCCATACCCACTCGGCACATCCGTCAGTCGTCACTGTTTCTTTGTGTGAACACTGACCACTGCAGGCAACTTCAGAGCTTCCACTTTCTACACTTACTGACATACATACGTCTCGGTCCAGTGTCCACTCCTAGTCCGATCCTCCCGTGTCTCAATTGCTGATCATGTCAACGCCCACCGCCTGACTGGCAAACGCAGAACCATAGTTTCACACACGCTTGCGCTTGCCCGCAATAGCATAGCTCAATCTCCCTGTCCAGACGACGATGCCGAGGACTATCATCAATTCCAGCGTCTGTCTCGTTCCTGACCTATCGGTATCACATGGCTGGGTGCCTCTCTCAAACCAGCCCTCCCACTCATGAGAAAAGAAAGAAAACCGCATACGGATACTTTTGTGCGACTTATTATTGGCGGCCGTCACACAACCAACTATTGCCACTCGCCTGACGCAGAGAGCTGACTGAGGCTGACCTGCCAGGCGCACGGCTCTCTGATGTGGCGGTCAGAGCGCAGTCCCGAGGTTTGCGCCGGGGAGAAGCATCCCGAACAAGATAGCATACTCGGTACAAGCAAAGTCAGTCCCACGAAGCTCGGAACCCGCCCACTTAATCAACATGAGAACGGGTAAGAGGCGGCAAATCATCTGCTGGTCTAGGAGACTCACTCCATTTTCATTTCCCGCACTAGGAATGGATCGCATTTTTCTTCGACTCCGGGGCCAGACTTGAGAGCCTGAGATCGTTTATCTACACACGCACCATATTATTGACTGTCTTGCCGCAAGAGCGCTCCTCCCGGCGATGCGAATCTCACACTATCTTCCTAACATGGTTGGATCCGTGCTTCCGTACTATGGCTTGGAGAAGTTAAGCCTGCGACGAGCTGGCTCGCCGCTCTGCCATCGAGTGCCTTGTCAGCTGGGCTTTAGGCCCAAGAGCCCCATATGTACTATGTACGGAGTAATTAGTGGCCCAATCGCAAGCCACATCCAGTGACCGGGTTTTTGGTCAGAATTCGTAGTCGTGCCATCATGACAAACAGTGGCCAAGTGCAGTTTGGTCCTCCAATCCAGGGCCGCCAGTCTTGACACGACCACTGTGTTTGGTGAGATCAAGTGAGTCTTGTGGACTGTTGACATCGCACGCTTACCTGCCTACAGTACTCCAGCTGGCCACTCGCTGCTCATGACTGCGCACAAGGCGGCAGGGCTGATCGGTAAATAGTACTGATACAGCGTAGACTTTAATATTATCCTTCTTCCAGCGTATACTGCAGATGCCCTTTAACGAGTCCGTTCCCAGAGAGACACGCGCGAGCCAGCCTGGTAATACTTGAGGCCAAGTCCGAACTGAGCGTGCAAGGTCAGAGATTCCATCATGACTTTGAAGATATTGGTGAGACAGACAATCCTCTGCTCACACGCACGTAGCCAGTGAACACAAAGGCATCAAGACCAAGGGTCCAACACGACCGACAGTCATGTCAGCCACAAGCGATGCGTACTTCAAGTCGCCGACATCATGGTCCAATGTACTGGATCGCTCGAGATTTCTTCGAAGCTGTTTCCGATAGTGAAACCTAAAGACGTCAAGCTATCGACCGTGACATCTTCACGGACCTGAAAAGCGGTCAATTCAAAGCCCAAACCGGAAAGAAGGGCGACTTACATAATCGAGCAGGACGGTCTGTAGCCCTTGTTTCTTGAACTGACGGAGTCCTAATAATACAAGTCCCTGGAAAATGGAGATTCGGTCGCTAAATATGGTTGAAATGACGGGTGAAGATATGCAAGCCATGCCGGCTTGTTTGTAAAGAGATGGTATGAATCGGGCGATTCTCGACCCTGATCGATAAATCAAGATGCTTCCCAAAATCGCTTGGTCTGACGCTCGTTTGGCCCGAATGATACCAGCACCTTCTTTGTTGTGTAGTGCCAACTGATAGATGCTCTGCACGTCGCTTCGTGCACACCTGGTAAGATGTTCCATCATGGCGTCGGTGTATTCTCCGCCGTGCACGAGATCGTATTTGACCTCTGGATTGGTCAACGCTTGCCCAAGTCCATCGGGAGGCGACCAGGTTGCGAGGTCAGTTAACGACATGGTGGCCACCGGAGTGGACATCGATGTATTCCAGCCCAGTGCAGCAAACCATTGGCGAAGTCTTTTGTATTCGACAGGATCTAGCCTTGGAACACCCAAGTACACGTTTGGGAATCTCACACCAAGGTTAAATTTTGTTATTCCTTTCTTCTGGAGCAACGCCCGAACGGCGCGATCGTGCAGCGAACGGCCTATCGACAGTCGTCGACGGGCAGGGTCGACGATGATCGCCCCAACATGACCCACGCCTGTCTTTGGAAGGTAATAGGTGGTGCAGAAACCGAACAGCTCTTTTGTGCTGCTGTTTCTAACCACGAAATGTGCCTCTTCCACATCTGGATCGTGGAGCAGAAAAGTGCTGGTTGTTGCATTTTTCAGTGCATTTGCATGTAATGATGGCTCGTTTTGGGCTTCAACAAGTAAAACATCCAGGGCTGTGGAGTCGCGCTCCTCGCTGAAACTTTCCACCAGCCACTGCTGGCGAGATTGACTGGTCTGGGGCTTTTGACTGTATGACCCTGGAAGCACTCCTGCAGGGCCGAGTTCACCGTAGAGTACTTGAACTAGAGCCCTCAAAGCCGTCTCGGTGAAATCGTAGGTGCATACGTATGTTCCGACCGTTGTGTCCGACGAGAAATCGAATGGAGAGCTGACGGCAACCACAACACAAGGCTTTTCTTTGGGCGAGCCATCTCGTCCAACAGCCAATTTGCATAACATTGAAATATGTTTGGCGAATGCATTTTGATACTTGTTACGGCCCGCATCAGCTGTCACGACAACCACACCTTGTGCTCGGTCCAACAACGTCTCATGCAGTGGTCTGACTCCGTTCGCGGTGTACGAAGTATGAGAGATCTTACCGTTCCGATACCTCGCCAAAGACCTTCCCAGCTCTCGAAAGACCTGTTCGCCACTCATGATCGAGGTGTTGGTGTCGACACTAGGACTCCGCCCAAAGTTTGGCACTGATGATGTTTCGCTCTGCATCTGATGATACAAGGCAGAGGCGGGTAAGGGTTTGACAAGGGGTGTCAGTAGGAGCAGCTCATCTTCGTGTCTGAGAACTCTCGACAGCGGTAAGTAGCGATTCTGGTCGCGAACCACAGTGATCGATTTGTTGTATGCAGTAGTGGAGAGCCTTGAATGAAGAGGTTGTAGTCGGGCAAGGTTTTCAATCCCAGCGGGGGCAAATGCCTTTTCCCAAGATGTGTACTTTGCCTTCATCTTGAGGATCCTTCGCAGTGATTCTTGCACGCGGAAGCGTTCAATCATTCCATTATCCAACCCAGCTTTGAGACCGTTGATGGCGTCTTCTTGAACCGACAAGGTCCTACACGTCAGAATCAGATCACAGCCGGCTTTGAAAGCCATGACTGTTCCGCCACTGATACCGATGTTGCGGCTAAGAGCTTCCATTTCCAGACACTCCGAAACCACGACCCCTTCGAAGCGCATCTTGTGTCGCAAAAGGTCTTCGACGAGCTGCTCCGAAAGACAGGCATGCATTACGTTGACCTGAGATGACGCCATTGCGACTCCTCCAACCATCATAGAATCAATTCCTTGGGCAATTGCCGTACGAAATGGAACCAAGGCGCTTTGGCTCAAGTTCTCGAGCGAATCCGTGATGGTAGGGACATCATCCGGCACACCGAAAAATTCGAGGTTGCCGTAAGATGGAAAGTGTTTACCGCAGGTCGCAACACCACCTTCCTGGTAGCCTTTTATACATTCGACCCCATACGCAGATACTTCGTGGGGGTCATCACCTATCGATCGTACTCCCAGAGGTTGGTTTCTGGCATTGGTAAGAACATCAAGCACGGGACCCAATATCCAGTTGATGCCGCAAGAATTCAGTTCTTGAGCCGTAGCTCTCGCTATATCCCTGGCTAATCTCTTCGATCCCGTGGCGGCGATGCCCATGGCGCTGGGGAATTGTCGGATATAGCCTTCATCGTACAAGCTGTTGACTCCGCCATTTTCCTGATCCAGAGCAATGAGGAGCGGAACAGGATGACCGGCATCATGGGCGAGAGTCTGAAGATCAAGCACAAGCTGAGTGGTTTGCTCGGCGGCTGTCACATTCGTCAGTGTCACTCAAGGGGACGGACAGCAGCAGAGATAAGCAAAGGACATGAGTGAAAAGGAGCAGCACATTTGAGGTTCTGAGCCTTGAGAAGTATTGAGCCTACATGGTACTTCTCAATCAAGGTCTTGACTTGATCAGTGATGGAGGTGCCATCAAATCCCATCATAAACAGCTGGCCGAGCTGTCTGTCATATATTTATAGTCAGCCTGGGAGGTTGTGGCAAGGCTTGGGGACAATGACGGCATGCTTCATACCTCGATTCGTCCCACAGGGATGGGAGATCCCCGTTGGTGGCCGCCATAACTGTATCTGGCGACTACATGTACGTGTTCCGCCCATGTACCATGATTGGATGGAAAAACCGGTGAGCAGGCTATACGGGAGAGGAATGGAGCAAAGGTTCGGTCAGGAGTCGGTAAAGCCAGCCGAGAACGTTGGACGCGTATGGAACGTGAGGGCCAGTGATGCAGTCATTCGGGCGTCTCGGGGGGTCAAGGTTGGCACTGGCGTTTGCGCATGGCGTTAGGTAGCAAATTGGCAGAGGCGAAGGAAATGGAAACGTGGTAAGTGGGAGACGAGGTGATGTTGCATTTGTTGCAACGTCGGGGACTCGGGAGGTGGTAATGGAGTAGTAGTGGGAGAGTGGGAGATGCAATGCTACGGAGAGAAAGTGGGCTGGGCGAAAGATCTCAGATAGAGGATTTGATGAGCGGAAGACGAGGATGGGTCGCACCAGGTCGGGTAGAGGATGGCACCTTGCCACTCGGTTTTTGGGGTGGAAGGGACAGAGCGCTTTGGGCTCAGGTGTCGGACCGTTACACTGGTGCTCTCGGTGCTCTGCCTGCGCTGGCACGTGACTGCGCCTTTTTCCCACCTGGACTGCGATATTGCCCCGCCATGCCACCTATCTATCTCCAGTACTACCACCACTACGACTGCACTACTATGGTATCACTCTATCATCCTCCTCCTCCTCTCCCAATGGCAAATTTACCTGATCTATCGACCAATGATCTCGGCCGGTCGCACACGTCGTCCTGTCTGTCGCTCCCTGATAAGGTCCCAGGCTTCCAGAGGCCCAGATGGGCGGTTCGACAGTTGGATCACACGCAACTGTTACACCGTGGCAGAGTCATCATACCCTTCTGCCCTACATGGTCTGCTATCGTCAGAGGCTGGTGTGCCTTTCTCCGCATTCAGGCCCTTGTAATCACTCATGATGTTCTGCTAAAAGCCGCCGTCTACGTCGAAGGGCTGTCGCTCGTTCTGCCTCCTGACTTCTTCTTCAGCAAATCTTACCTGCGTTGATTCGTCTTCTCAGCACACTCTTCCTCTATTTCTGCTTGACAGTCCCTTGAAACCGAGAGGACACATCGACCATGAGGGTCATCATTCGCGAAAATGCAGATGGTGCATCCCAATATGCTGCCCAATACATCATCAAGCGCATAAATGCCTTTGCTCCCACTCCCGAAAAGCCCTTCGTACTAGGTCTGCCGACGGGTAGCAGTCCAGAATTCATCTACAAGTACCTCGTACAGGGGTACAAGGCTGGCGAGATCTCGTTTGCCAATGTCGTAACTTTCAACATGGACGAATATGTCGGCTTACCCGAAGAGCACCCGGAATCCTACCACAGCTTTATGTACAAGCATTTCTTCGCCCATATCGATATCAACCCGGCCAACGTGCATATTCTCAATGGCAACGCTCCCGATCTAGCGGCGGAATGTGCCAATTACGAACAGCAGATCGCACAGGCTGGTGGAATTGACCTATTTTTAGGCGGGATTGGACCGGATGGACACATCGCCTTCAACGAGCCGGGCTCGTCTTTGCGGTCAAGGACAAGAGTCAAGACTTTGGCTGAGGATACCATTCGCGCCAATTCACGGTTCTTCGGGGGCGATCTGAGCCAGGTGCCTAAACAAGCATTGACTGTGGGCGTGCAAACTGTCATGGATGCTCGAGAAGTCTTGCTCATTGTGCTCGGGGCCAACAAAGCGCTTGCACTGGCCAAAACTATCGAAGGAAGCGTCAGTCAGATGTGGACTGCAAGCGCTCTCCAAACGCACGAGCACGCCACGATTGTCTGCGATGACGCTGCGACAGACGAGATGCTTGTGAAAACGGTCAAGGTAGGCGTAGGGCGAGCGTCTGTCCCATTTTCACCGCTGACGGTTGGAAAACAGTACTTCAAGAGCATCGAACAAGTCTCCTGGGAGCAAGAAACCGCCAAAGCTACTCCTCCACAACGTTCGCGCGCGAAAGTAGATAATTGGCGAGGCACTTTAAAAGAGCTGAGGATTGATACCGATAAGAAGCAGGCCGGGCAGGAAGATGGAGAGTTGACGCCAGACAGCATGTCGTCAAGACTCATGGATTCTGCCATCGCCATGAACGACAAGAAGATGGATGATTTCATTGCTGATCGAATGGGTTCACGAGTATCGACATTTGCAGCATGAGGCTTGATCAAGCCCTGGTTTCTGTTCGTCTGCTGTTTCGACTCTACGTGCAGGCTATGACATGGGAAAATTGTTCACGTTGATTATGATTGGAGTACTGTATGACCCGGCGTTTCGTGATACATGATATCCACGGTATCTTTAAGAGTACAGCTTGTTATAGCCAAGTCAGGCGCTGGCCCGTTAAATGACCATTTATGAAGAGTCCGCCCGTTCAGACGTATATTTCCGGCCGAGTGTTTCATTTCATTTTTCATTTTCATTCATGTCGAGTCTCATAGCTTCGAAAAGACAGTCGGGACGGAGCCGCCCATGTCTACCAGCGTACTTTTGTTGCGAAGCCATGCTTCGAGGCCTCTTCTGCCGTTCTCCACCCCGACACCACTCTGCTTCCATCCGCCCACGGCCATCTCTGCCGGAGACTCTCCCCATGTATTGACCCAGGTGATGCCAGCCTGCAGCTGCTTGATGACTCGGTGGCAGAGATCGATGTCCCTGCCAAAGACACCGGCAGCGAGACCCAACTCTGTGTTGTTCGCCCGACGCACAGCCTCGTCGACCGAGGAGTAGGTCAGGATGGACATGACGGGCCCGAAGATCTCCTCCTTGACAATCTTCATCTCGTCGGTGCAGTCGGTGAAGACGGTCGGTCGCACCCAGTAACCAGTCCGGAGGCTCTGCGGTAGGTGATCCGGCTGTCCCAGGCCTCCATACAGCAATCTCGCCTTGTCGACCTCGACGCCGTGCTTGATGTATCGCACCACTTTGTCGTAATGGGCTTTGCTGACCAACGGACCGAAGTTGGTGTTGGCGTCCAGCAAATCTCCGGCTCTGACATACTGCATCTTCAGTAATAGGAGTCGCTCAAACTCGGCCTTCAATTGCTCGGGCACAAAGACTCTGGTTCCGTTGGTACACACTTGGCCAGTGCTGAAGAAGTTTGCCATCATGGCTCCATCCACTGCCTGCTCGAGATCCACGTCCGGCAAGACAATGACAGGACTCTTTCCTCCCAATTCCATGGTCACATACTTCATTTCTCCGGCGGCCGCCCCCGCCACCTTGCGACCGGTCGAGACCTGACCTGTAAAGCTTACTTTGGCGATGCCCGGGTGTCTGGTCAGCAAAGAACCGACGCTGCCGTCACCATATACCACGTTGAAAACGCCATCTGGAAGGCCTGCTTCTTGATACACCTCGGCGAGCAACTGTGCATGGAGAGGGGTGACCTCGGACGGCTTGTAGACCATGGTATTTCCCGCCGCAAGACACGGAGCCGACTTCCAGAGCGCGATCTGAATGGGATAGTTCCATGCGCCGATACCCGCACACGTTCCGAGGGGTTCTTTCGACGTGTACACCCAAGCCGAGTCGCGCAGGTGAAACGATTCCCCGTTCAAGCCACCTGACGCGACGAGGTGGGCGAAATACTCGAGCACATCGGCCCCAGTGATCACGTCGACTGTCGAGGTTTCGGAGAAGGGTTTTCCAGTGTCGATGGTTTCGATCTTGGCGAGTTCATCGTTGCGCGAGCGGAGTATCGAGGCAGCTTTCAGCAGAATCCGCGACCTTTCGACCGGAGGTGTACTGGCCCATGAAGGAAAAGCAAGATTGGCCGATCTGATGGCTTGGTCTACTTCCGATTCAGAAGACGTGTAGATTGTACAGACCACTTTGGACGTTGACGGGTCAATGGATTGAAATGTCGGTCCTGAAGGTCCGCCGGATACAGCCTTTCCATTGTAAAATGTGCGACGGTCCGGAAGCGACATCTCGAATGACACGAGTTGTCAGTTGCGAGATTGACTGGGAGGCTCTGGCCACTGTTTGTATGTTGAGATGGCAGCGGGGCAGAAATCAATGTATGTACGGAGTATGTGGTCGCGTTCCTGCGAGCCTCGCGTAATGCAGACACCGACAATCTGGTGATGGTGGACGACGGAAGGGCCTCTGATTGATTCTCGTGAAGACGACAGGCTAAGGCGATCACGGTTGTGCAGACTCAACGTCGTCTCAGTCGCAATCTCAACGGCGAGGTTTGTCTGAAGGTGTTAGGTATTCAAGTACTCCGTACGGTGGCTATGTACTAGTACGTAGTAGCGGTGTCCGTCCTGGTGAGGGGATGGCCAGGTGGATTATTAGGCTGTTCTCCCTGTTAGATGCCCCTTACATAGGTAAGCCTATAAGCCTATCAAGAGTTTTCTCCAGGCCTAGGATTAGGCCAGCCTCAGGCAGCCTTTGGGGGGAAGCAACACCCAAAGACCCCAACTTCGCCCCCAACTTCCAGTCGGCAATCAAGACGTCGGCGATGTTCCCGTGCCTGAGCCCACGGCCATGATCTTTTTACCCTTTGTAGGCATCAATTGACAGACAGCAGCCTAAGGGTTGATATCGGTGCGCATCACCGTCTGTACCGCATCTAGTATCAAGCACCAAGAATCTAGTATCTAGTATCAACTCGTAGTATCCTGGGCAAAAGCAAATCCGCTCCATATCAAGCAAGTCCAACCTTTCCAGCAACGCAGCAATGAGCATTGGATGAACCGCCACCACACCCCTCGCCCTCGATCTTTTTATCACGCACTGACGCATTACGCATCCTTGCCTCCACAAGCAGCCTCTAGTTTGCTCCTGGTGGCCCTGTTAGTCTTCACCGCTCCAAGCCGACAGGTGCGATTTTTTCACATCCCTGCCACAGAACACGAAGAGCGACAGGTGGCGCAGGGATCTCTCTGCAAGCCGAAGAGCCCGAGCCCTTGATCCCGGGGTCGCCTCTGTGGCCTACAGAAAGGACCCTAAGCCCTTTGGTGCTGGCTGCCGATCTGTATCACAGCTCCTGCATGCGGCGTGTCGTGTGGGCTGACACGAAAATTTAGGTGGACCACGAGCCTGGTTGCTGCAAGCCTCTGATCCTTTGTTCTGGCAGGCCTCTCAGTGTGTACGGTGCGGAGTACAGGATAGCTGTATATTTCCACCACGTCTTTCCATGAAGCGTCGCTCATACGTGATATCTCTCCTCTGTGTGACTGCCTTCCCCCAATCACTGGCCTACAGCCACCATGACGACGACTCACCTCGACACATCAGAGGTCGATAGCTATGATTATCTCATTGTGGGTGGTGGCACAGCGGTAAGTCCATCATGACCAGACCCGATCAATGTTCCAGACCTCTCGCCGGTTAGAGATCAGAAAGACCATGTTTTGGGTAGTACTGACGACCCGGAACATGTGCAGGGCTGTGTCATTGCTTCCCGCCTGGCCGAATACCTGCCACACAAGAAGGTTTTGTTGATAGAGGCCGGGCCCAGCGACTTTATGGACGACCGAGTCCTGGATCTCAAACAATGGCTGAATCTCTTGGGCGGCGAGCTCGATTACGACTACGGAACCACGGAGCAACCGATGGGTGCGTCCTTGACTCATTACCACTACCACTAGGACTGGGTCTTCGGTCTTCCCTCTTCCCAGCCTTGTTCTCTCTCCTCTAACACATGGGTTTGCGACAACAGGAAACTCTCACATTCGACATTCGCGTGCCAAAGTACTGGGCGGATGCTCCAGCCACAACACCTTGATCTCTTTCCGCCCCTTCGAATATGACTGTCGGATCTGGGAGTCCCTGGGCGCCAAAGGCTGGACGTTTCCCACGTTCATGCGCGTGCTCAACAAACTCCGCAACACGGTGCAGCCGGTGCACTCGCGACACCGGAACCAACTGTGCCTCGACTGGGTCGACTCTTGCAGCAAAGCGATGAACATCCCCGTTGTGCACGACTTCAACCGAGAAATCGCGACGACCGGCGCCCTGAAGGAGTGCGTCGGCTTTTTCTCCGTCAGCTACAACCCGGACGACGGGCGCCGGTCCAGTGCGAGCGTCGCCTACATCCACCCGATTCTGCGGGGCGACGAGCAGCGACCGAACCTCAAGATCCTCACCAACGCGTGGGTGTCCAAGATCAACGTGCACAACGGGGACACTGTCACGGGGATCGACCTGACCCTCCAATCCGGCCAGAAACTGACCCTGACCGCGCGCACGGAAACGATCCTGTGTGCTGGTGCCGTCGACACGCCGCGCCTGATGCTATTGTCGGGCTTGGGCCCTGCAGAGCAACTCTCATCTCTCTCCATCCCCGTGGTCAAAGATTTGCCTGGCGTGGGCGAGAATCTGCTCGATCACCCAGAAACCATCATCATCTGGGAACTGAACCGGCCCGTACCACCGAACCAGACGACCATGGACTCGGACGCCGGCATCTTCCTGCGTCGTCAACCGGCCAACGCGGCGGCCCAGAAAGCGACGCCGACCAACCCCGCGGCATTGCCGGACGACAACATCGCGGATGTGATGATGCATTGCTACCAGATCCCCTTCTGCCTGAACACGACGCGGCTAGGCTACGACACACCCATCGACGCCTTCTGCATGACACCCAACATCCCGCGGCCCCGGTCCCGCGGTCGACTGTACTTGACCTCCAACGACCCGAGCGTCAAGCCGGCCTTGGATTTCCGCTATTTCACCGACCCCGAGGGCTACGACGCCGCCACATTTGTCTTTGGGCTTCGGGCCGCGCGCAAGATCGCCCAGCAGGCGCCGTTCAAGGATTGGATCAAGCGCGAGGTCGCGCCCGGGCCGGAGCTGCAGACAGACGAGGAACTGAGCGAGTACGCCCGCCGCGTCGCTCACACGGTCTACCATCCCGCGGGCACCACCAAGATGGGCGACGTGCGGAAGGACAAGTTTGCCGTGGTGGATCCGGCGCTGAAAGTGCGTGGGCTCAAAGGGCTCCGCATCGCCGACGCCGGCGTCTTTCCTGCCATGACAACCATCAATCCCATGCTGACGGTGCTGGGCATTGGTGAGAGGTGTGCTGAGATGGTGGCTGGGGAGGCTGGATGGAAGGAAGACGGCGATTCGATTAAAGCGAGGTTGTAGAGGCCGCCAATTCGACGATTAAAGCTCGATTGTAGAGAAGGAAGGGAGAGCGATTTGACGATTAGACCAGTTGTCAATTCATTCAATTCACCGTTTCAACACCTCGGCAATCCAACGCATCTCCAGCATGCCGCGATCCTTGGGATCGATCTTGATGGCGAACGGTTGTAAGGAAGGAAGGGGAAGGGAGATGGCGATTTGACGCACGAAGGCTTGCTTGTAAAGATGAACCAGGGCTGCCAATTCAACGACGAAGACTTTCTTGTAAGAAAGGAGCGGCATGGGCCACAGCACGGCACGGGATGCCATTTCCACGATCCAAGCTCCGCTGCGTGCCATGGAGTGTAGACAAAAATATGGCCGGTGTTCTGTTCCTTCTGTTCTTTTCCTTGCACATATAAAGAAAACAACAAGGAACAAACAACGAATCGAATTGAAATGAGATGAACACCGACCAACGTTGACTTACTGTGGCCTATTAAGCCTAACCCTAACCCTAACCCTAACCCTTGGTTCTTATAATCGAGCCTCAAATCCATATCCGCCAGAGTCGATGTACGGAGTATACGATCACGATTACGATTCACAGCTGCCCGGTACCTAGGTACCTTAGTATTCCATATTGGTGCTACCTGGGCAGGTAGGTTCATATGTACATAGGTAGGTTGGTACCTTAGGTAGGTATATACATACTTTAGTACTCTGTATTGGTGCTATCTGTCCATATTGGTGCTACCTATACCTGTCCGTATTGGTGCTACCTACCCGTCCTCTAGGTAAGCACCTACTGTAGGTAGGACGAGGCTATTTAGAGTACTCCGTACCTAGGGCATATAGGCATATAGAGCACCTACATATACCTCAAGTACAAAGAGAAGGTTGGAAAGCTTACCTAGAAAGCACGTTTGAATCCAGTAATAAAAGTACAAAGACAACGACAACGTTGGAAAGCTGGAAAGCACTGCAGTATTTGAATCCAGTAATCAAGAAAGGTATGATTACACATATTAGATCAAATGGGTATTGGTAGTGTTGGTAGTGTAGGTAGTGTAGCTAATTAGGTATGTATTCTAGACAAGACAAGCACCGATTGGAAACCCTGCCGAGCGAGTCAACCGCTTCTCTATTACGACACACACACCCACCCACTGCAAGACACAGCGTCCGTCCATGGCTTCGCTCTCCTCGCGGAACTGGAGTGGCTCTGAACTCAACTGAACTGAACCGTGGAACAATCAGTGATAGGCCTTCCGTCGATCCATGGCACCAGTCCCAGACCCGAATTCGAAAATGCAGCTGGCTTCATGTCCGGCCTCTCGCCATCCATCATGTTGGCCACCATTTCAAATGACCAGACCTCTCCGTGAAATCCTGTTCTGTTCCGTGGCCATCTTCAACCCACCCATGGCACCCTCTCCTCTCCTCTCTTCTCGTCTCCTCTGCTGAACACCACAAGCTCCCTGAAGCCCATCAGATCATCGGCTGTTTGATGCAATCAATCCCCAACGCTGACACCGGCCTGGTCCGCGTCTTTGGCATCTGTCTTCTGCGGCTCCGTGCCCTTGGTGACCTCTTGCTCTGCTTCATCAGTACTCGTCGCCTTTATCTTCTCTTCGTCTTCTTCTTCTTCATCACTTTCTTCATCTACTTCCTGGATACTCAACTTTCTCTCCAACGCCCGAATCTCTTCGGGGCTAGCTTCTCCTATATCACTCCCGCGGTGCTGTCGTGGTGGTCTCTCCAGCGGTGGCGACTTGGTAGCACTCACTTCAAACTCTGGGACGGCAATTGATGGGGATGAGACAGCTTCTTCGGAGAGCACGGTCTCGCTTTCTTCCGCCGGAGTCGATTCGCTTAACCGCGACTTTGTCTTGGTGGTGCTGCTTGTTCGGCGCTGTTCCAGTAGCTGGGCTTCGGTTGACGATGAAGATGACTCGGCGATCACAGGAGAAGCTGTCTCACCTTCCGACTCCGAGATCTTGTCAACAGACGTTCGCTTCGCTCCTTCACTGGCTAGTTGGGCAGGAGTCTTCGCGGCGGTGACGTTGGGCGCTGTCTCGGGGGACTCGACTGCGGCATCGGCGCTCGATTTTATAGTTGCGGGCACGGGGATCTGATCTGTAGTGCTGGGTTCCTTTGTCGGTGCCACTGCTGCTTTCGCTGCCTGCGCCGCGGCCGCTTTCTTGTGACCTGCCTTTGCTGCAGCTTCGGCCCCCAGTTGTCGCATGGCGAGGGTTATTGGAGCATCTGTTGGCTTGTGTGAGGTACTCTCGGCTGCACCGCCCTCCTTGTCCCTCTCTTTGTCTTTGGGATCGAAAATGGAGATGTGTCGGGTTTCCGACGACGCGCGAGATGGAGGCCCGGATGATCTTTGAGGAGTGGAAGCTGCAGTGCTTGCAGTAGGCGGCTCAGGGAGGAGGCTGGCGCTGGTGGCCTTCAAGCCGCCCAGATCTTGAGTCGCAGCGATCTGGTCCTTAAGCTCGCCGTATTCATTCCATTCTTCAATCTGCTCGAGATCCTGAGAGACAGGTTAGCCGGACATGTCAGAACCATAGTCACGCGTGCGCCAGGTACCCCGATGATCTCGCCGTATCTCACTAGGCCTGGTAATGTCCTTCCCTTGGATCTTCGGCCCCATAGCATGCGAGCTTTCTCGTCCGTGGCACAATCGACAGCCCGAAATGGGATCTTGTTGGCCTTGAGGATCGTTTCTAGTCTTGACGTCGCGGTGATGATATGAGACGATCCCGCCGTCAGAGACGTGAACAGGTACAAGGTCGGGTCTGTCGAGTAGGATGTAGCCGCCATGGTGGGCTGGCGGGGTGCTGGTACTGGGTATTCCTACTTGTGCTGGCTCCTGGCTGGGCGTAAGGGAATTGAAGCAGAATGGGGAGGGGTGAATCTAGTCAAGGTGCGGTCAGATGGGATGATGCTGACTTCACAAGTCTGGTAATGTGTAATGTGTATGGAGTAGAGGTCAGAGGAGGGTCAAACTGCGTCTCACGGAGTGACAGTGAGAACGTGTCCGACAGTGATAAACAGCACAAACACCTAGCGTGTCGAGCAATTCCGTTGGCACGTCGGTATGGAAATTAACAGTGCAGAGTACTCCGTACAGGTATGTTATTACCTGTACGTGATAACGTCATTCGACCTTACCTACCTTAGGTAGTAACTGTACAGATACCCAAGTTTATTCTAAGGCATGGAGTACCTAACTGTGAGACCACCACCAACTCTCCTCAAGCATGCCCTCAGCTAGCTGGCTTAAGCAACCCTGTATTCGCGGCATGTATACCTCTTGGCTCTATTGACGAGCCTTCAACCTTGATTATTTTACTTGCAGAGTTGCGAAAAGCGTGGAGAGAGGCTTGTGGTAAGGCAAGGCTGAGATCACGTGTCATGTTGGTCATTGAAAACAGCGACTTTCGGTGTGCACATGTTGAAGGCTTTGTGGTTCTAAGTTGAAGCAGAAAACAGTTCTCTTCCTCAGATGCCAATATAGCTGCTAAGGTAGTCTCCTGTCCTGAAGATCGGTTCCAATAGTCCCTCCGTTGGGTTGTCCGTCATGTCAGTCGTGCCGGCCATGAACCCCCCAAACTCTCGTAAATGCAATACAGACACATGAATGACCTGAACATTTCCTTGAATCAACCTCCGAATCCCTCGCCGACTGATACGTCCATCTCCCTTCTCTTTTCCCGATCGATCTTGGGTTGCAACGCACCTTGCTGAGCAGCAATTGCTTCCATCTTCCGCAAGAGGCTTCCATCCGTGAATTCGCTAGTTGGGTGTAGTTCGATCAATGGCTTACCATCGACACCTTGCACACCGCGACCGGAGCGGCTTCCTCCCTGTGAGCGGCGACTTGCACTTCGAGCGAGGAGTCCCGTGCCCGTGAAGGGTCCCTCCGCATTTTCAGAATTGCCAGTAGTATGGGCTGCTTCGGTCACAAACTTGTTGGGAAAAGCATTAGGAGGAAACGGCTGTGGTTTGAGAGGATGAAATGCTGGGCTGCCAGGTCTGCTACCGGCGGTCTGTTTCTCCGGTACAAAATCGATCAAGGGTCTTGGAACATCTTGTGACGGCCGGTGTGAGGCACCTGAATCCGTTCTTCGGCTTCCCTCACCACTGGGCCGGGACCGTCTGAAATCAAGGAGGGGTTGGAACAATCCAGGGACATTGGGGGACGAATCCTTTGATTGAGCACTTGATCGGGTCCCAGGTTGGTGCCTTGTTGTTGGTGCTGTCCGGATCTGCAGACCTTCGCCGAGCATATTGACCAGATACCAGCTTCGCCATGAGTGGACAGCTTGACACCATTTGTCTGCCATGGTTTTGTCTTTGGTGCAGAAGAAATGTACGAAATTGGCCCCGCTGAGGAACATGGATGATTTCTCCTGACTTTTCAACGCAAAGCACAGCTTCTTGGGGGGGTTCAGGAGTTTCACCTGTTTCGCTGTCGGAGTGTACAGATCAAAGTCTGATAAATGACAGATGTTGGTGGAATCAAGGCCCTTTTCTTTCTTGGATATTGTGATCTGTCCGTCCTCTTTGAGTCTGACCCAGCGCTTGTCCCATTGACCCGGCTTGTGCGAGTGGTAGATTTGCACGGTTGCGCCAGTGGGTTGCTGTGTTGGGGCGTCTCCAACCTTCAGGCCTCGGGAAGCACACTCCCCTTCAGCCATGATCGACAGATGGTGCTGATTGTCGTTGTCCCATGAATTCATTACATCTCGTATCCGTTCATACCTGCGTAGTGGTCTCTCCAAGCCGAGCTGCGAGAATGACTCCAGAAGTATGGCGCTCCGAGGATCGATCTGCTCTGACATACAAGCCGATGCTGAGATCAGGATTTCCGTGCATGTGGTAGAGGGTGTCACGGGAAGTGTGATAGACGCTGTCTTGCATGTGACGCCTACTCTCCTGTTGCCAGCATTCACGGCGGACACTGGAGCATCGAAGTTGGGAACACTGGTGGGCGGCGTAGTTCCACGAGTCTGGTCTGTCCTTCCCACGCTGTTGGTCGTGGCATGTCCCTGGTAAGTAGTAGGTCGATACTGCTTCAAGTTGCCCGATGAAGCCCTGGAATGCTGTTTTCCCTTCCGCAAAAGTGGTGGTCCGCCAATAACAAGGGTCCGCGATTGGGAGCCTTTGGTGTCCTTGGGCAACTGTTCTAGACCACCGGTCTTGCCTGAGCCCTTCTTGTAGGTGACTTGTCCATCATTCCGTGTTTCACGTTGTTCTCGCTGTTCACGTTGACGTTGGGCTTCGCGCGCCCTTAGTTCTCGGAGTCGCTCGACCTCGCCCTCCAGTATCAATCGCGCTTCTTCTCGGGCAACCTCATATGATCTCCGCAGGCCCCCTGCTCGTGCTGAGTCTGCGCTAAGAGTATGCTTGTGCGCTATGTCCCTCCTCAGTGGTTCTCGCGCATCGGGCTTGTGGCCGTGTTGGTCAACATGCTGATCGGGCACAGGCTCGCGCCGCTCAGTGACGCCATGGTTGTGTGTAGGAGTATCTTGAGGTAGATCAGGAGCATGCGGAGGCGTTGTCTCTGGCTTAGGCTTGCGGTGATATCTCGAAGGCAAGCGTGTGATGGTAGTTTGAGACGACTGCGACGGCTGCGGCAAGGGAGGAGCAGGGTCGGGATCGGGATTCTTGACAGCGGTCTTTCGAATTGACCGGTACCGCAGGAACTTCTGGGGTTGCGCTGGTGTTGTAGTGGCTTCTTGGGAGGTATGGATCATGTTGCAAGGCGTGGCATGGCCAGCGCCACGACTTGTTTATAGAGGGAGATGTCGCGTGCCAGGCTCAATTCGCGAAGAAGAGTGCATTCATTGCATTGGTTACAGCAGACGGACGGCCAGCATTCATGGTTAAGAGGTAGAGAACGACACGACATTGACTAGTATTAGTATTAGAGAGGGAGATCTGCGGATCTGGTGATCTGGTGATCTACCTCTCCTCCATTGCTCGTGCTTGTTGTTTGCTATGCCCCGCAACAAGGGACGGAATCAAAATTGGAATACCTACGGAGTACGGAGTACGGATACCTATACCTATACCTACCTATACGGGTATTGCAGCCAAATACGCTGCAGCCAGCCATTCCCTCAAATGCAGTCTTCATTGGCTCCCCCAGCCTCTCAGCCTCTCAGCCTCTCAGCCTCTCAGCCTCCCAGCCTCCCTCCCATGATCTGGACCAGTCCCCCAGCATTTCCAGAGCCTAATGCTAAGGGTCTCATCGGTACAGCACCGCAAAGCCTCCTATGCCTTCCGTGCCTTTAGCAGACGATCTCGCAGATTCCCCAGCCACAATGCACCATCTCCCACAAGGACTCCAGTCAACCGCTCTCGCATTGAAGTATGCAACATTCTTAAACTGCAATTCCGCCAGCGACACTTTTGCGTGAGGCTTGAGGGGCTCATGTGCATCGTGGATTGGATATCGTTCCCGGTCCCGCACCACGGCATTCTGGGCTGGAGTGCTGGCCACCAGCTCGGAGATCTCGCTGGTGGCCTCCGTCGAACTTTGTCGAGGCCAGCCGCCAGAGCTATGATTAGAAGCCGTGGACACCGGAGAGTCGTTCTCTCGCAAGCTCTGTGAGTTGCTGCTGCCCATGCGCTGTAGGCGCTCTTGAGGCTTGACCGTCCGTGCAACGCTTTTATGTAACTTCTTTTTCGCCGTCGACGTAGATTTGACATCATCAAGACCGCCCGCATGTCCCAACGACAGTCGCTCGAGATCCCAGAAGCGCAACTCGGACGCTGCGTTGGCAAAAGCAAGGACCGGATGTAGATCAGGATGATCGGGTGACGGCGTCAACAGGCCGAACCGAAGGTAGAACTGCTCGACCCGCGGCGTCTCGAACTCAAGTAGTCTTTCATACAAGGGCTGATCTTGGTACTCTTCGGCAACCTCGACCTTGGTCACGCCCCTCGCGTCTTGATACACCCGGCGCATGAATCCGTTGCGTGTGTCTAGGAACTCCTCTATCTTAGGCGCGGTGATCGCATCAGGAGGAGGAATTCCGGCGTCGAACCCCGTGATCTTCCAGAGCACTATTTTATCTTCGCCTGCCGCCTTGGATATGATGAGATTGCCGAAGAAGCGGGCGCAGTCCACAAAATTGGAGTGTATCCCCGAACTGACAAAGTGCGGGTAGTAGACGGTGAATACTTCATGAGCACTTCGCTTCCTGCCTTCCGGCGAGATTTGCTGCCAGAAGGCAGAATCATCGGCCAGATCGGGGATTGTCCACACACAGATGCGTTGATCATGGCCCCCCGTAACCAAATATCGCCCGGAGGGGTGCCATGAGACAGTGAGCACGCCTTCGCAGTGTCCGGTTGCCTGGCCGCAGATGATGATGGTGGGGGATTGGTGTGGGTTGGAATGTCGTCGTATATCCCAGATTCGAAGGCTCTTATCCATTGAAGCGGTGGCGACAATCCAGGGGTAAAGAGGATGGGTTGCCATATCGTTGATCGTGCCATGTCCGTGACCAGTCAATGTCTTGAAAAGTTCTCCGTCAACGGCATTGATCACCTTCAGTTGACCTGATCCCCCGGCCACCGCCAGCAAGGGCATCTGGGGGTCGATGTAGCACCACGAGCAAGAATTCAACCCGGGGGAGTCTGGATTGTTGGTTTCCTGTTGGTCCACCATTTCATGCAGCATGGTCATGACGGCACTGTTTTGAGCCGACAGGCGCCCGATGAAGACCTTTCTCTGGGCGACCACGGCAAAGATGGGCTCTTCCGTGGCGGCATTCGAATGCGGGAAGAACTTGACGTCGTAGAACGCAAAGCGGTCGGTTTCGGGGGGGGTCCTGAATTTGTGCTTCAGCTTGGGAAGCATGAAGGACTCTTTCGAGTGGTATTGAGAAAGCATTTTTAGAGCAAGCCGTCGAGGCCAGACAGACTAACGCGCGTTGGCGGAAGCCAGCAGAAGGCGTGCAGAGAACAAGCGGACGACCACGGTGTCAGTTGTCATTCATTCATGTTCGCGGCAAGCCAGTAGACGCGCCTCTCGTCGCTTGAGCAGGGCCCGGTCGAGCATTTCGCATCGAGGCAAAGGTTGTTTCACTGCTGTTCGTAACGCGACCTTGAGGCAGCTGGTTCTGGATTGACGCCCAAGGCTGTTCAGGGTTCAGGGAGGTTGACTAGGGAGTACGGAGTATGGTGAAGTTCAAGCGGTGGTATTGTAATGACACATGTAAGATCCAATACACAATCTGACCTGCCCGGTTCTTGGCGTCATTCTTTGCTGCATCCGATCCTGTTGAACATACATCGTCCATCGTCCATCGTCCATCGATGCATGTAAGGTACCTACCTCTCGTCCCTGTCCTTCGCACCCAGGTTCCAGTTGTCACCGCAACGAAGACAGACCCAGAAATGGCAAGCTGTCTCAGTCTCGGCCGCACCTAGTACCTCCTTCGCCCTAGGTCTAAGTCCCCCCAGAGTTCTTCCTCGCCATCATGGCGACAGCGCCGCGCTCCCACCGCTCACCAGACCAGAGCAAGAAAGATCTGGAGCGGGAATTCTTGTCCCCGCCGACCACATTCAGTCCGGAATGGCTGAACAAACTTCAGCAGCGGTGGGACTATCAATCGCCAGACTACACTGAACTATGCCAACTAGCCCCTACGCAAACTAGGACTATTACCCGCTTCACACGTGAAGGCCTTGCAGGCAGAGTGACCGGCTACAAACAGGTTACGATTCCTGCCTCCAGCGCGACTGCAAAGACTTCCACTTCGCTTCTACGCAGGCCAGCAAGTCGAGCCGACTTTGTTCGCGGGGCTGCTGGCTATATGCCCTTTGCTCCGGGTGGATTGGACGGCGTTGATGCGATCCAGGCCTACGAGGATCAAACACGGCTTGAGGAGGAGAATCAACCCTCCAAAAAGAAATCCGGCGCTCTCGACAAAATCATCAACTTTGGTGCGCAAGGTGGCTTGCTGGAGATTCCACCAGGGTTTGCGCGGGGTTTGAAGTTCACTGAAAAGAAACCCTCAGAACAGCAGGAAGCCGAAGAAGTCCAAGACACCTTGCAAGAGGAAGATGCCGAAGTCGCTGCTACGCTCGAAAACGGCCAGCCAAACGCGGACAGCACGCTCCCGCTCAAGGGTGATGCCGCGAACAGTGACGACGGAGATGAAGATGCCGAATTGGATGACTTGTTACCGGTTGAGTTTCCGTCTCTCGAGCCTCACGGCGGACTGCTGTCCACGTCGACCAAGAAGCCCTCTAGGGAATGGGCTCACGTGGTTGATGTGAACAAAGACATTCCCAACTTCCACGAATTGGTACCCGACATGGCTCGAACGTGGCCATTTGAACTGGACACTTTCCAAAAAGAGGCCGTATACCACCTTGAGAGTGGCGACTCGGTGTTCGTGGCAGCACATACGTCCGCTGGAAAGACCGTGGTGGCCGAATACGCCATTGCATTAGCTGCAAAGCATATGACAAAGGCCATCTACACCTCTCCCATCAAAGCCCTGTCCAACCAGAAGTTCCGAGATTTCAAAACTGTCTTCGACGATGTGGGCGTCTTGACAGGCGACGTACAAATCAACCCCGAGGCTAGTTGCCTCATCATGACCACCGAGATCTTGAGGAGCATGCTCTATCGTGGTGCTGACCTCATCCGAGATGTAGAGTTTGTGATTTTCGACGAGGTGCATTATGTCAATGACCTGGAACGAGGCGTGGTTTGGGAGGAGGTCATCATCATGTTACCGGAACACATTACTTTGATTCTTCTCTCTGCAACTGTGCCCAACACTTACGAGTTTGCTTCTTGGGTCGGCCGCACCAAGAAGAAGAACATTTATGTTATCTCAACTCCCAAGCGGCCTGTTCCCTTGGAGCACTACCTTTGGGCAGGAAAGGAGATGTACAAGATCGTCGATTCGGAGAAGCGATTCCTCCAACAAGGCTGGAAAGCGGCCAATGATGTCTTGTCCGGGGTTGACAAGGCCAAGGAGCAGAAAGCCATCGAAGCACAAGTGGCAAGTCGCGGTGGAGCCTCGCAGCGAGGAGGTCGTGGGCAGCAGCCTCGTGGCGGAACAAATCAACGCGGCGGACCAAACCAGCGAGGACGCGGCCAAGCAGCCAATCGGGGTCAAGGTAATATTGCACGAACCGGACGAGGAGGGGGCAGAACGACGGCGGCGCAGGACCGAAATCTTTGGGTTCATCTCGTCCAGCATCTGCGCAAACAGAACCTCCTCCCGGCGTGTATCTTTGTGTTCTCCAAGAAGCGATGCGAAGAGAATGCAGAATCTCTCTCCAACCAGGACTTTTGCACCGCCACCGAGAAGAGCGCGATCCACATGACGATCGAGAGGTCTCTTGCCAGATTGAAACCGGAAGACCGCGTCCTACCTCAGATCCGGCGATTGCGGGAAATGCTGGGTCGGGGTGTGGCTGTTCATCATGGTGGTCTCCTGCCGATTGTCAAGGAGATTGTCGAGATACTGTTCGCAAAGACTTTGGTAAAGGTCCTGTTCGCAACAGAGACCTTTGCAATGGGTCTGAACCTTCCAACACGAACAGTGGTGTTTTCAGGGTATCGCAAGCATGACGGCCGCGACTTTCGAAATCTCCTGCCGGGTGAGTACACTCAGATGGCCGGTCGTGCAGGCCGTCGCGGTCTTGACACGGTCGGTACTGTCATCCTTGTCACGCCGGGGAAGACGGAAGCGCCCCCTGCGGCCGAATTGATACAGATGATGACGGGCCCTGCCACCAAGCTGCGTAGTCAGTTTAGGCTCCACTACAACATGATCCTCAACCTGATGCGAGTGGAAGCATTGAAGATCGAGGAAATGATCAAACGCAGCTTTTCCGAAAACGCCACGCAAGCTTTGTTGCCACAACACGAGAAAGAAGTGGCGCTATCTCAAGCAAACCTGGACAAGATCAAACGTGAGCCTTGCGACATATGTGACATTGACTTGGAAGCGTGCCACGAAGCAGCCATGAGGTACGAACAACTAACCAAGGAACTCCACATCAAACTACTCTCCTCGCCAGTGGGCCGTCGCCTATGGACAGCACGAAGATTGATCGTGTACAAGAAGGTGAGGGTGATAATGGTCCCGATTTGGCAAGCTGTTGCTCATTGGTCTAGGAGGGTATCCGCAAGGTCGGCATCTTGCTCGAGGACGGAATACGAGGAGGCCCATATCCGCATTTGACCGTTCTGGAAATATCCGACCCGGAGACGAAGCGGTCGACCCGAGACCTGCTGCCCTACCTCCCACGTCTACGCATGATGTTTACTCCGTTACCCGACCAAGCCTCGCAGGTGAAATGTGGACCCACGCAGGTGTCGTTGGACGACGTGGAATGTGTTAGCCAAACAATTGTCAAGGTCAGAGGCCCTCAATGGTACATCAAAGTCGCGAAAGGTAATACTTACTATATCTGCCATACAGGTTGATTTGCGATCGTTACTAAACTCCCACACAGTGCAGAAGAGGTTTGCAGAAGAGGACTTTGTCACTCTCTACTCGTCATGGATTTCCACGGCTTGGGACGAGCAGGACTGGGGCAAAGTTCACGAGTTGCAGGTCCGTGAGTTGCTGGTTGAGCGGACGAAGATGGCGCAGATTGTGCAGACTGCACAGTGTCTCGAATGCCCGAACTTCTTGAAACATTACGGCATGCAGCACGACGAGTGGCTAATCAAGGAAAACATCGAGTCATTGAAGATGTTGATGTCCGATCAGAATCTGGCCTTGTTGCCGGACTACCAGCAGAGAACCGAAGTCCTGAAAGACCTGGGCTTCATCGACGAGCAGGCTCGAGTCCAGCTCAAAGGAAAAGTGGCCTGTGAAATCCACTCGGCCGACGAGTTGGTGCTGACGGAACTTGTTCTGGAGAACGTCCTGGCATCGTAAGTGCACCGAGGTGTCTGTCGGTACGATAGCGAGAAAGGGCCATGATGCTGATACCGTCCAGGTTTGAACCCGAGGAGATTGTCGCTCTGCTTTCTTCGTTCGTCTTCCAGGAGAAAACCGACAGCGAGCCGCAGCTCAGCGAGAACCTCAAGCGCGGGAAAGAAGCCATCATCGAGATTGCAGAGCGAGTCAACCACTACCAGATCCTGCATCAGGTCATCTTGTCATCCGATGACGCCAACGATTTTGTCTCCCGACCCCGATTTGGACTGGTCGAAGTTGTGTACGAGTGGGCGAGGGGAATGTCGTTCAACCGCATCACGGACCTGACGGATGTGATGGAGGGGACGATTGTGAGGGTGGTGACGAGGCTGGACGAGACGTGTCGCGAGGTCATGAGTGCGGCCAGGTTGATTGGAGATCCGGGACTGTACCAGAAGATGGAGAAGGCCCGGGAGATGATTCGACGAGATGTCGTGTTTACCGCGAGCCTGTACATGTGAGGGGCCATGATCCGATAGATGTGTGGCCGAGCGGTCAGGTCAGAGATCAGAGATCAGAGATGGCATGGATGAGATGTAGGGGGTCAGAGAAAGCGCCTGCAGTCGTTGAGCTCTGAGACGAGCCCGCCGCTTGTGTAGTCGGTCGTACGCCTATTCCAGACCTCTTGTGCATCCATACGACGGATACTGGATTCCGTATCTATCTCTCTTGCTGTTGAACGGTCCGTGGAGGTGTCAGCAGAGCGGGCTACTGTAGTGTCCGGGCCGGATACGGCGTACATACAGCACCCGTCTTCCCATCTTCCCCTCATGACTCATCCCTGGACCTGGACCTGGACCTGGACCTTCTGTTTATTCAGCCGTTTCTTTCTAATTAGACGACGGACGATCGAGACCGAATTGCCCTGGACCGGACTGACCTGACTAATAGCACAGTAGGTGTTGGGTTTAGGGTTAGGGTTGGGCTGGGGATACATAAGTCGATCTAACTACTCCGTACAGCACCAGGCAGGATCAGTATCTATCTACTCGTTTACTCCTCCCTGCTCTCTATTCACTGTTCACAGTTCACGGTTCACGGTTCACTGCCCACGGCCCACCTCGATCAATGGCCACTCCAACACCACCCGTTCGCCTCTCCACGTCTGACCATTTGCTCGTCTGCACGGCTTGCGGGGCACAGTACGACGTCGACGAGAAGACGGGCAAGGACGAATGTCGGATTTGCGATGTATGTAAGGTACCTACTGTGTCATGTGTGATTTTATACTTTATATTCCGTACTGGCACAGAACCTCTCTCTATATTCGATCATGTCTTTATACCTATACCTCTATATTTCTATTCGATCATGCCTTTAACCTCCTCCACTACAGGACCCAAGACAATTCGTCCCCGAGACCGGCCAGTCGTTCACGACGCTCGCCAACCTCCAGGCCGGCAACTACAAGAACGTCTTTGAGCCGTGTAAGCAGAACGGCAATGTCGTTGAAATCTGGACGGAGCCCAAGGTACGTAACATGTACGTATGTAGTATGTATGTTAGGGCATATCATGCAGGGCCCATCCATCATACAGGGCACATCATGGCCTATCATGCATGGCACATCACGTCCCTCTCCCAGGGCAGCATCTCGCCGACGTGGCCGCGACGAGAGTGTGTGGCACCATCTCCCTACCATACCTCCAGAAACGGGGTCTGCGAGAGTGTGTGGCACTATCTCTCTACCTCCAGAAACTGGGTCTGCGAGTGAGTGAGTGTTCGAAGCGTGTCGGGGAACGAACCGAACGACCTGAATGGATCTCGGATGCTGTGAACCGGTTCCATGCGGCACCCAGACTCGTCCTGTCCACTGTCCACTGTCCACTATACACTATACACTGTGCACTGCCTACTGTCCACTCCCACTGTCCACTATACACTATACACTGCCCACTGCCACTGTCCACGACGCACTGCTGACCGCCCGTCGGTGTCTAGTTCGGTATCGGCCAGCGTGCGTGTCTGATCCAGACGCCGCATGGCAATGTGCTTTGGGACCTGGTTGCCTATTTGGACCAGGACACTGTGGACAAGGTATGTCTGTGATGATTTGTTTGATTGATCTTGACATTCTTATCCTATCCAATCCAATCCCTATTTTGGGTTACTTTGTTCTGCTCTGTTCTGCTCTGCCCTGTTCTTTTATTACCTATACATCACCTATGGCTATTGTATGTCAGATACATACCCAGTCTGCGTGCTGGTGGTTTACTGTCACTACGGCCAGGTGATGGTCACGCTGACTCGATCCATGGACAACCAGATCACAGAATTAGGCGGGTTGAAGTTCATCATCATTTCTCATCCACATTTCTACACGTAAGTCAAGTGCGGGCGGGCGGTTGCGAGAGAAACAGGCCCCTAAGCCCCTGTCCAGGAGTCGGAGCCAGTTCCCGTTCTAACGACATTCCATTCCATTCCGGTTCCACCAGTTTCAATTCCAGTTCCTGTTGCTTTTCTAACAACCTTCTTGTCCCATAGGACTTGGGCAGACTGGTCCGCTACATTCAATTGTCCCGTGTACATGACCGAAGTCGACTCTGTCTGGGCAAACCGTAAAGACGCCCCGTCCGCGACATTGAAGTTGTTGAGAGATCCCACAACCGACCTTCTTCCGGGCCTCACCGCCGTCATCTGCGGAGGCCATTTTCCAGGCAGTATGGTGCTGCATTCCGCGCCACCCAACACTGCTCTGCCCACGCTTTTCGTCGCAGACACAATCTTCGCCGTGGCTTCGGCGCGGAACCCAGATCCGGGGAAGCGGCCGGATACCATCTCGTACCAGTTCCTGTGGAGTATTCCCAACATGATCCCCTTGCCGCCAGACACAGTCATGCAGATCTGGAAGGCGCTGAAACCGTTCGAGTTCAAGGCGACTTACGGCGTCATGGCGAAAATCAGCAATGTTTGTAAGTTGTCTCCCCTAGCATTGCGCCGGATCCTGAGGAGCAATATTAATGACCAGCTTGGGTTTGTGCAGTCGAAAAACCCGGCCAGACGCTTGGCCTCAAAGCAAGAGTCCTCCAGAGCGCCAAGATCGCTGTCAAGGCAATGGGATATTCTGATCACGGCATTTTCACCGAGGAGTTGTGATATGCTGACGAGGCTTTGATCTGTCATGCTAGTGCGGTAGCCGATGGTGGAGCTCATCTTCTTTCTCTGGTAAAGTGTAAGACTTGTTGGGGCTTGACGTGAAGTTTTCGTCAAAGCGTGACTCTCGAATATGATGTTGAGGATACTGATGGTCGGGGAGATTGAGTGTCCTCTTGCTCGGCTGTGAAGGATCTTCCACTGAAGGATCTTCCACTTCTTATACGAGGAGGACGGCATTCAGGCATCCGTCTCGACTGGGGTCGTTTGTGACCTGAGCATATTTGCCCCAGACAACCTTGCCGCCAGTGGTGACGAGCCCAAGCTCGGAAACGTTGACTTCGATCACGGTCCCTTTCGTCAAAACTCCCAGCTGCGTATAGAGGGGATTTTGCGGGTTCTTCTTGACACTGATAATGGGAAGCTGCACCGTCACTCCCAGCTCGGGATGCGTCACGTTCGCCTTCTTGTATCGCAGACCCATGGGCCTGATGAACCGCTCGTATTTGACAGGTCGTCGCGTAAAGTCGGGCCCGACAAAGGTCGGTTGGGTGATCATTCTTTTCCAGCTCTTCTTGGCCGTCTTCTTGCCAGTCTTGATCACCTTGAACATCTCCTCCTCGCTGATCCCTTTGACCTTCGGGAGCGGCACGGAAAACTTGGCCGCCTTCTCAGCCCTCTTGTTTTTGATCGCACTCGAGAGCGCCTTTGCATTGTTGGCTTGGGATCGGTCGAGCAGATAATTGGGAAGAGGGGTCGAAGAGGGTTCGTTGGGTGCTGCCGACTTGACATCTCGTTCTTCTTGCGCCTTGATGGCCTTCTTCATCTGGATCTTTTCCGCATGTCGCTTCTTCTGGTGTAACTTGGCTCTCAGCCCACGGAGGTTCTGGGCCTTTTCGGATTGAGCGTGGCCTTCTCTGGCCTCTCGCTTCCGCACTCGCTCGTCATGGTCCAGCCGCTTGCCATGCTGCTTGGTCCAGCGCTCGATATATTCGTTCTGGGGCATGGTGATTGATGTCTTGTCGTTTTAGCATCTACACCCGGTCGAAGTTGTTGGATTCGACGGCACATGGACGGGGAGTTTCGAGGCCCGGAAAAAGTAAAAAGTTGCAGCCCAGTCTCCGAAATCTCAGAGCGGTCACGTGCGCCAAGCGTCTCCTCAAGCGGCCGACTCACGTGCTCCGAGTCCTCTTGAACTTCGATACGCTGCAGTTGCTGCAACCACGTCCATGGAACTCATCTGCTTTGCAATCGGCAGCTCTCAAGGCGTGCGGCGGACTACTGACGCCTCGCATCAAGGTCCTGCTTGATGCACAGACGGCCGGAAGCTAATACACGCCAAAGAAATCAGTCTACGATCCTACTCTTTGACGAAGATCTCATCAGAGAGGCTCCATACCGCCGTCGTCGGCCGCTTTTTACGCAATGAAGATCTCCTCTGTGCATACTCACAATCACAGCTCCCGGAATGGCAGGGCTACACATACGGACTCTGTGCGCCGATGGTCAGAACCACCTGGAACGTACCCAGGTAACTACCTAGGAACCTACTCGGTACTGGCCGTGTAACGCCATTACATCGAGACAAAACTAGCCATAATAGGCATGGCCCATAGATAAGCGCAGGATGGAATATCTCCTCGCAGCAAAGCACAAAGCTGGTCACTTACTGGTTGCACGACGTCCCGCGGATCTTCATACCTCTGCAGTTGGATCTCGACTGCTTCAGGAGGCCACACCAAAAATGTAACATCATCGCGTCTGTCCGTTACTGGGTCCATAGCCTACTTTCTGTAAGTTGCTAACTTTCAAGGTATTTTGTGTCGTTGTTCCTTTATCTCTGCACGCTGTCATGTTGTACTCGTTTCTGCATTAGTTTTCAATGATTTGGAGGGCCCCTGCATGTGAAAGGGTCTATCATTGATCCACGTGTTCCCTGCGACACTATGGAAGATCGAAAAACGGACAGCCAGGGGATCCCGGAACGAATTGAAGAGCTAGACACTCAAAGAACGAAAGAGATTCTCCCTCCTTCGCCTCCCCCAACCGATGATAACCTATCCAACCCGGACGATGAAACCATTGAGATACCACTCCCACCCCCAACCACCATCCCAACACAGACACTGGATGTCGATCTGAAGACACCAGACAGCCATGTACCGAGAGATCCCAGGCTCATCAGACTAACGGGTGTCCATCCGTTCAATGTTGAGGCTCCTCTAACCGAACTATTCAACGAAGGCTTCCTGACCAGTCCGGAACTGTTCTACGTCCGCAATCATGGAGCTGTACCCCAGGTCAAGGATGAAGACATAACTGATTGGGAGTTCACGGTGGAAGGACAGGTGGAAAATCCCATGACCATATCGTTGAGGCAGCTCATGACGGAGTATGATCAAGTGACATATCCAATCTCGTTAATATGTGCAGGCAACCGGCGAAAAGAACAAAACATGGTTCGGAAGACTAAGGGATTTTCTTGGGGAGCCGCTGGCGTCTCAACAGCCCTCTTTACCGGTGTGGTCATGCTCGACGTACTCAAGAGAGCCAAGCCTAGGCGGAGGGCAAAGTACGTCTGTATGGAAGGCGCCGACAAGCTACCAAATGGATACTACGGCACCTCGGTCAAACTCAACTGGGCCCTGGATCCTAATCGAGGATTCATGCTGGCCTACAAGATGAATGGCGAGACTTTGAGACCTGACCACGGAAAGCCTCTGCGCGCCGTCATTCCCGGACAAATCGGTGGTCGCTCGGTCAAGTGGCTTAAAAGGCTCATTGTTACTGACAGCCCCAGCGATAATTGGTACCATATATATGATAACCGTGTCTTGCCGACCATGGTGTCGCCTGAGGAATCGGCAAACAACCCTAAGTGGTGGACAGACGAGAGATATGCCATTTACGATCTCAACCCCAACTCAGCCATCTGCTATCCTCAGCATGAAGAAAAGCTGCGTCTTACTGATGCATCTGGTGCGTACAAGGCGAGGGGATATGCATATAGTGGCGGTGGTCGACGCATAACACGAGTCGAGGTAACCTTGGACAAGGGCAAGACTTGGAGGCTGGCCGACATCGAGTACCCTGAGGATCGCTATCGCCAGGTCGACAGGAATTTGTTCGGTGGCCAAGTTGATATGTCCTGGCGAGAGACGTGCTTTTGTTGGTGCTTCTGGTCAATAGACCTACCAACGAGTGAGCTTTCTGCATCGAAGGACATCTTTGCCCGCGCAATGGACGAAAGTATGAATGTGCAGCCTCGAGATATGTACTGGTCCGTTCTGGGGATGATGAATAACCCATGGTTTCGCGTCACTATTACACCAGAAGCTGACTACCTCCGCTTTGAACACCCCACGCAACCGGCGCTCATGCCTGGTGGCTGGATGGAAAGGGTGAAGAAGGCGGGCGGAAACCTTGCAAATGGCTTTTGGGGTGAAAAGCTTGACGGTGAAAAGGAAGTACCACAGGAAGAAGGACAAAGCAAAGAGATCTCCATGGTCAAGGAAGGCTTGAAGAATCCAATAACTATCGACGAGCTGAGGAAACATGACAATGAAGAGAAGCCCTGGTTTATTGTCAAAGGTGAAGTGTACGACGGCACAGCCTTCCTCGATGGGCACCCGGGAGGGGCGCAGAGCATCATTTCGGCGGCAGGACTTGATGCCACTGAAGAGTTTATGGCAATCCACAGCGAGACCGCCAAAGCCATGATGCCCAAATACCACGTTGGCTCCTTGGATGATGCCGCAAAGACTGCTCTGACTGAGGGCGGCTCCGAGGCTGATCAGTCTGGGAAACCCTCGGAAACCTTCCTGAACCCGAAAGCATGGAAGAAAGCTGTTCTACACGAAAAGAAAACCGTTTCTTGGGACACACGCATCTTCACCTACAAGCTGGAGCATCCACAACAGCGTCTTGGACTCCCTGTTGGACAACATCTAATGGTCAGGCTTCGAGACCCCGCCACCCGGGAGGCCATTATTCGCAGCTACACGCCAATTTCCGAGATCAACGATCAGGGCTACATGCAAATGTTAGTCAAAGTATACCTTGCTGATGACCGCGGCAAAGGAGGAAAGATGACCCAAGCGATGGATGCGCTTCCAATTGGCCATCCTATTGAGATGAAGGGACCCATTGGGAAGTTCGAATATCTAGGGAACGGCGACTGCCTTATCCAGGGTAAACAAAGACACGTCAAATCCTTTGTGATGATTTGCGGTGGGAGTGGAATCACTCCCATCTACCAAGTCTTCCGCGCTGTGCTTCAAAACCCGAACGACAGAACACGCTGTATTATTTTTGATGGCAACCGATTGTACGAAGATATCTTGTGCAAGGAAGAACTCGACGTGCTTTGGAAGGGAAACGAAGACAGATGCCGGATCTTACATACTCTCACGAAACCGCCCGACGACTGGACCGGCCTTCGAGGAAGGATTACAGGACAGTTGGTCCAGGACAATTGTACACAGACGGAAGATACGCTGGTGTTGATTTGTGGACCGGGAGCGCTGGAAAAGACCATGCACAAGGCTCTTCTGCAGCAAGGATGGAGCGATGAGCAATTGATGTTCTTTTGATGAGTAGCCAGGACCTGAGCATACCTATAGGTACCTAGGTAATAGTAGCATTTGCATTGCGAAGGACGGGATTCGTGGAAAGGGGGCAAAAATACCGGGTTACAATACATAACCAAGCTAGTGGCCGGCTCGAGGTCTGGGCGTGGCAGCCTATCTCAACGTCGGTTCACCACTCACATGGCTCCTAGGGCATATCTCTGTGCTCCATCCATTGTCCTTATCTCGGAGAAAGGCAGACATGTTTGAGGCCGTGGAAATGCTGATCTCATCATCCCATGCGCCTCCTCAGCCCTACAGTTGCCGGGGCCTCAGGGCTCCTGAGGCCGCGACTTAAGTTGCGTAGTCGTTCTCCGCGGCATGAGCCTTTTCCAATAGGGCCAGCATTCGGTTGGCTGAATGGTCGGTGTCTTCCTCCCCGCGGACTCGTGCTGTGCAGGGGTGGAGCTCCGGAGGCGTACAAGACATGGCCCTTCATCTATCGGTCGTTTATCGAACCATCTCTTGTCGGTCGTCTGGCGTTCTGTGTTTCTAGATGGCAGTGAATCTGCATGGTCAGTGTTGTAGATGTTGTGTTGTGATTGACCTCGTTACAGGCAATTCCTGAGACGTTGCAGAGGCAAGCCCTGAGACCGTCATAGCAGCATGTCGTGGCCATCGTCCTCACCTAGCGTGGCTATCCGCAAGGCACCTGCCGGAGCGGAAGTGAATGGAGAGGGTTCGCCGAGGCAGAGCTCGAGGCAGAGGGTCGTTGTCGTCGGGTTAGGTATGGTTGGTATCGCTTTTCTGTGAGTGTCTGATCCAGCAGGCTTCGGTCTCAGTCTTAGCATTGAGCTGATGGGGTTCTCGCAGGGAGAAACTGTTAAAGCTAGACGCCAAACGAGGAGAATACGAGGTCGTGGTTATCGGAGAAGAGCCACATCTTGCATACAACCGCGTTGGTCTGACAAGCTTCTTTCAGCACCGACAGGTCGAGTCTCTCTACCTCAGCCCAGAATCCTGGTATAAGGGCCATCCGGCCGGCTCCTTCAGCTACCACCTCAACACTCGTGTCACTGAGATCAAACCACGAGACAAGGTGGTAATCACCTCCAAAGGAGATACCGTGCCCTACGACATCCTCGTTCTGGCCACGGGTTCTGATGCAGTCCTCCCAAAGCACACGCCCGGGCACGATGCCAAGGGCGTATTCGTCTACCGAACAATTGAAGATCTTCAAAAATTGATGGAATTCTCTGCCACGGTGAAGGGAACGACAGGGTGTGTCGTCGGTGGAGGCCTCTTAGGTCTTGAGGCGGCCAAAGCCATGATGGACCTGGAATACTTCAAACAAGTCAAGCTTATTGAAAGAAACCGATGGGTTCTGTCGCGCCAGCTGGATGCTGATGCGGGCAACATGGTTGTTGAGCTGATCCACCGGCTTGGACTGGATGTTATGCTTAGCAAGCGGGTTGGCAAGATCCTGACCGATGCCAGCAACGCTGTCAAAGGTATCATTTTCGAGGATGGTGAGGAGATGGATTGTTCCTGCGTCATGTTCGCCATCGGAATCAGAGCCAGAGATGATCTGGCCCGAAGCGCTGGTGTGAAATGCGCCGATGGAGGAAGCGGCATCATCGTGGACGATTCTTTGAGGACCAGTGATGCAAACATCTACGCCATCGGTGAATGCGCCAGTTGGGAGAATCAGACTTTTGGTCTCATCGCACCCGGCATTGAGCAGGCTGACGTTCTCTCATTCAATCTCACACAAGCCAAGGTGCACAGTGCTCGGGCTTTCAAAAGGCCAGATCTGAGCACCAAATTGAAGCTCCTGGGTGTAGAAGTGGCCAGCTTTGGAGACTTCTTTGCGGACCGAGATGGACCGAAAGATCTACCCAAAAGACACGTGAAGCGTGAAGAGAAGGAAGAAGCTGCTGGCCAGGGTAGGGTCAAGAGTCTCACGGACAAGCCGCCTCCTCCGGCCGTCAAGGCATTGACTTACAGGGATCCCTTCCAAGCCGTCTACAAGAAGTATTTGTTCACCATGGATGGCAAGTATTTGCTGGGAGGGATGATGATTGGTGACACCAGGGACTACGTGAAGTTGGTTCCCATGGTCAAGAACAAGAAGGCTCTGGATGTTCCACCTTCCCAGCTGATCATCGGCGCATCGAAAGAGGGCGACGAGTCCGCTGACGACCTGACCGACGATACGCAAATCTGCTCTTGCCACAACGTAACCAAAGGGGACGTGGTCGGAGTGGTCAAGGATGGGTCCTGCAAGTCAATTGGAGAGGTCAAGTCTTGCACCAAAGCCGGGACAGGCTGTGGCGGTTGCATGCCTCTTGTTCAGTCCATCTTCAACACGACTATGAAAGAGATGGGCAACGAAGTCCTGAACCACCTGTGTCCTCATTTCCCCCTTTCCCGGGCGGACCTGTACAACATCATCTACGTCAAAAAGCTAAATGAGTTTGGGGAGGTTATGCGAGAAGTCGGAAAAGAACCCCACAGTCTAGGTTGCGAGGTTTGTAAACCGGCCATCGGATCTATTTTGAGCGGCTTGTCCAACAAGCACGTCATGGACCGAAAACTCCACGGCCTCCAAGATACCAACGATCGCTATCTGGGAAACATCCAGCGCAACGGCACCTTCTCTGTCATCCCGCGAGTGGCTGGCGGAGAGATCAGCCCTGACAAGCTGATTGTCATTGGCCAAGTTGCACAGAAGTATGGGCTGTACACCAAGATCACGGGCGGGCAGCGCATCGATATGTTTGGTGCAAAGAAGCAAGATCTGTTGGACATCTGGTCCGAGCTGGTTGCCGGAGGCATGGAGTCGGGCCACGCCTATGCCAAATCTCTCCGGACTGTCAAATCGTGCGTAGGTACGACGTGGTGCCGTTTCGGCATTGGTGACTCTGTCGGTCTGGCGGTGAGGTTAGAAGAGAGATACAAATCGATCCGAGGGCCTCATAAGATCAAGGGAGGAGTGTCCGGATGTGTGCGCGAGTGCGCCGAAGCCCAAAATAAAGATTTCGGTTGCATCGCCACTGACAAGGGGTTCAACATTTTCGTTGGCGGCAACGGGGGAGCAACACCAAGGCATTCTGAGCTGCTGGCCAAGGATGTCCCGCCGGACGATGTGATCCCGATCCTCGACCGTTACCTTATGTTCTACATTCGAACAGCAGATAGGCTGCAGAGGACGGCAAGGTGGATTGAACAATTGCCGGGGGGCATTCGATACCTCCGGGAGGTCATACTGGAGGACAAGCTCGGCATCTGTGTTGAACTAGAGAAACAGATGCAAGAACTTATAGGGACATTCTTCTGCGAATGGACAGAGACGCTGAGGGACCCGGAGAAACGCAAGGCCTTCCAACAATTCGCCAACTCTTCGGAGAATCGAGAGCCAGCCGTTGAGAAGGTGGAAGAAAGAGGCCAATCTCGACCTGCATACTGGCCCAAGGAATCTGTCCATACCGATTTCAAGGGCACCAGATGGACCAGCCTCGCTTGGCAGCCGATGGTTGAGGCAAAGAATTTCGCCACTGTCGAGACGGGATCATCACAAACTGTCCTCCGCGGCGACACGCAGCTGGCGATCTTCAAGTTGAAGGGCAAATACTACGCCAGTCAGCAGATGTGTCCGCATCGGAGGACGTTTGGGCTTTCCGACGGGCTGGTGGGTGAG
Source organism: Capronia epimyces CBS 606.96 (assembly GCF_000585565.1). Taxonomy (NCBI): domain Eukaryota; kingdom Fungi; phylum Ascomycota; class Eurotiomycetes; order Chaetothyriales; family Herpotrichiellaceae; genus Capronia; species Capronia epimyces. The sequence goes on from NW_006912908.1 coordinate 1,218,761, forward strand.
AATACCGCGCCCGACTGCAAGGAGAGTAGACTCTATGTCAGCTGTCCGTATCACAAGAGGAACTTCCAGCTCAACGGCGAGGTCAACTTCGACCAGAAGGACGCCGGTGCAGGGTCATGCTCGACCGACAGCAGCATGTCCGTTGCCACCTTCGAGGCGGAGGAACGAGAAGACGGATGGGTCTATCTCAAACTGCCTCCAGTTCAAGAGCTCGACGATGTGCTTGGAACGAGTAAGTGGACGGTGAAGCAGGCGGAGGAATCGAACCCATTTGAGAGCCTGGACAAGAAATTGGGATTCAACAAAGGGCTGCGTCCGACAAGGACGGTTGGCGCAATGCCAGGCACAGGCAACGTGATGGCGACACGGGCTGCGGGTGTTGCAGCGCAAAGAAGGATTGATTGGTGATTGTATTGGCGACGTACTCTGTACTAATTAGTAGTTCAAGTTGTACGGAGTGAGTGAGTACCTACGAGTGTACATCTGTTTATCCGTATGGCGTACGGAGTACGGAGTACGGATACTATGCAGGGATTCAGGACTGTGGGAGGCTGAAGGCTACACAGCCACAGCTGGACACGGACGGTGGAGGGTGGGTGGCGTGAGATGGGTTGGTATACGTATATTTTTATGATCATGGTCGCCCGACTATTAAATATTGATACGCAGTACTGTTTCCTCTGGAGGGACTGTTCCGTTCGCTTCCCTTCAAGTTCGCCTCCAATTTTGCTGCCACTCTGTCCAAAGGATACCATACGTACCCGTTTCAACTTGTGACTCGACTCGGATCTCTTATTATTAATCGACTACGAATTCCCTTCGACTTCGACGGAATGTGGCCAGTCTGTCCTTGACCGTCTCACTCATTCGGTCTTGGATCACACAGCCCATCACTTGGGCCGGTCTTTGGTTTCTCTTTGTACAAACACCAAATACATCCTTCTGCTCGACGTCTCAACTGTTGTCTACGCCCTGCGGCCACACCGCCAGCATGCGCCTCCAACACGCCTCGCAGTTCTTCCTTGCCTTCTACCTCTTCTTGCGGCCACACTGCGTCGGGGCAGAACCGCAGTGTGCCATAGACCCGAACTCGATCGTTTCCGATGCCTGCACCTCCTACTCAGACCTTGAAAGGCTCAACGCCGAATTAGGACCCTCCCTCGACGACTTGACCCAACATACCGATTTCTTCGCCTACTATCGCTTAAACCTGTACAACAAAGCCTGTCCCTTCTGGACAGATGAGAATTCCATGTGTGGCAATCGGGCATGTGCAGTGGAGACAATAGAAGATGAAAGCGCCGTCCCTCCGATATGGCGAGCCGAAGAGCTAAGTAAACTAGAGGGGGCGCGGGCCAAACACCCAGGGAGGGCACAGCGACGAGAAAGGCCGAGAGACCGACCTCTGCAGTATCAGCTGGGCGAGAATGTAGACGAGAGCTGCGTCCTTGAAGACGACGACGAATGTGACGAGAGGGACTACTGTATTCCCGACGATGAAGATGCTGCAGGGAAAGGAGATTATGTGAGTCTGGTCAACAACACCGAACGATACACCGGATACTCGGGCATGGGTGCCCGGCAGGTCTGGGACACGATATACAAGGAGAATTGCTTTTCTGCGGCCTCGCCCCAGACTGCGTCGTTGCGATCAAGGTCATCTCAGGCGGCCCAGAATCTCAAAAACGTGTTTCAAGAATATGGACGACAGCATGTGGATGACGGAGAAGACCTGTACCCGCTGGATGACGAATGTCTGGAACAACGCGCATTCTACCGGATCGTCAGTGGAATGCATGCCTCGATCTCGACCCATCTTTGCTGGGAGTTCTTCAATCAGACCACCGGCGAGTGGTTTCATAACGTTGACTGCTACAAAGAACGACTGCATACGCATCCAGAACGGATCTCCAATATCTACTTCAACTACGCCCTCCTGACGAGGGCGATGGCCAAGGCGAGGAAGCACCTCGGGTCCTACACGTTCTGCTCTTCGGATCCGGAGCAAGACTTTGAGACCAAGCAAAAAGTCCTCGCCTTGGCCGGCAAAGCCGCCGCAGGACCCCATACGTTTGACGAGACCGTTATGTTCCAGGATCCAGCTGTCATCGACCTCAAGGAGGATTTTCGAACTCGATTCAGGAACGTGTCGAAACTAATGGATTGCGTGGGCTGTGACAAATGCCGCCTCTGGGGCAAGGTGCAGACGGCAGGCTACGGTGCCGCTCTGAAGATTTTGTTTGAGTTCGACGAGAGCAAGAACGGGGAAAACCCACATCTGCGAAGAACCGAGCTGGTGGCACTTGTCAATACTCTGGCGCGTGTTAGTCACAGTTTGGACGCCATCCAAAAGTTCCGGCTCGCCGTCAACACCGGTGACTATGGCGTGCTGGACGTAAAGGGACCCCTTTCCGTGCCAGAAAAGCCAGGCGCCGAAGATCAGATTCAGGGGCGTGCAACAGACGAGGATACACTGGGTTTCGAGTCTGTGGACGATGGTCTCAACGACGATAGGGATAGAGACCCATTGCCGCAGCGAACCCTCTCGGAAGAATTCTGGAGTGAATGGGATTTGGTGTGGCGGGCGTACAGGATGGTTCTGCGCAGTTGGGTCGAGATGCCATTCAAGCTATTTGCCATCTTCGTGATGGAAATGAATCGGCTGTGGAACTACTGGCTGGGGATTCCTGTCCCTGACCGGTCCTGGGGTTTCCATTTTCCCACCAGAGATGAATTGTAACAACAGGAACAGGAAGAGGCCGGGGGCGTTGGGTGGACTCTTAGTCTTGATCGATCATCTTTTCAGCGGGCATGTTGCATAGCGATGGTGTCGGGTTTATCTGGGGGATAATACATGATAGACGCGAAGATCTTAATGCAGCTATCTGGCTGACTCGGCTTGTGTCAGTCACTCTCATTCGTCGGGCATTGGTCTATCCATGAAGGTGAAGGTGAACGCAGATATTGCTTCACCAAAGGACCATTTACCCTGTAGTATATAGTGATATACTGTATACCCCGAGTTGTCCGTTGCCCCTCGCAACCATTTCCGTCAACAATAGATTTGGTCGAACGCGTGTTTCAGCGCAACTCGACGAGTCGGCCGCCATGCCATGACTGATGATCTCTGCAAAGTGTTTCCTTGAGGACTGAAAGATGCTGCAGAATGTATCAGCGACGCCTTGCCCGGTCCCAGTCTCGGTGCAGCAGACGCAGCGCCACCGACAATCACGAGACTCCCTCCTGACCACCGACGACGACGCTACCGCCAACGTCGAGTTCACTTCGGCCTTTGGCGGATCCCTGCGGAACACTAGGCCACGGCGGCGATACACTGCGTTTGGAAAGAACAATAATGCCCCGGGGTTCGCGATTCATGAGGATGTTGAGCTGGGTCCCGGTGGTGGTGGTGGGAGGAAGACTGCTTTGGCGCAACCTGCTAGGAGGGCCGTCATCTCCCACGCAGCTCAGGCTCCGAACGCCGGAGATCACTCTACGTTGAAAGCTCAGGGTCACAATCATCCGAGTTTTAAACTGCCCTTCGCCTCAAAAGACGAGAGCCAAATACGCTATACACCGCGAGTGCCAAATGTGTCTCGCAGGCTCAGCGAAGTACCGCGAAGGCCAAACACCAGGACGGAGAGACCGCTGGTGTCCCTGCCTGAAGAGACCAGCCTGATGCTGACTTCCACAACCGTCCTTAAGCCGGCTCGGCGAGGCACGATTTACATCCCGAACGACGACACTACAATGCCGAGTATGTACATGGGAATCTTCAGTCCAATCAAAGACCTGGACGCCAGAATGGTGTCAGGGACGGCCGAGCCAGAAACTGAGATCACGGGCATTGCCGCGCAGATGGCGAAGAAGAGAAACACCCGGAGATCGATGATTGCGACGTCTCCGAAACGAGCTCCATTACACGTTTCAAGAAAGAATGTCCAAGGGAGTGCGACGGTGGAAGATCGATATGGTCAGGGGGGTGGCAAGGAGAACATCCCGCCTGGACACGGGGTAGCAGAAGACGAGAAATCGGCTGGAAGTACCTTGACAAAGTCAGAGCCGTTTGATCACAACCCGGTGCGCAATCGGGTACAACACTCTGACAACGGAGCAAAGAAGCCGTCAAAGTTGTATGAGGCAACAGCCAGCTCCATGGGAAGAACAACCGACAAAACATCTTTGCAGCGTTCTCGTGTAAAGCCTACCTGGAACTCAGGAGGTCCTCGAGTCAGACCATCTCATCTAGTTCCAGTCAAGAGAACACCTCCGAAGTCGGGCCCCAGTACGGAACACCAAGAGGAAATCCGCTTGAGGAGACCACCAGTCCCTACTCGATTCATCGTCCCAGGAGTCAAAACTGACCTGATTGCTGATGACTATCCAATACTGACGGAAGACCTGGCCACCCCCTCCATGTATGAGGATAGCTGGTTGAAGCATCAGGAGATTTCCATGACCCAGCTTGTCAACAACCTTTTTGGAGCATCTTCCTCGTGGTCGTCACCGGTCGAGGACTCGATGCTGCGGGTTCGCCTCCTCGAGAAGTATGGCGATGCTGAACTTGCTATGCTCTATAAGAGACTGCAAGCGGCGTTGCTGTTCGGTGCCCTGAGTGTTCCCACTGACATCCTGAAGGGAGCAGGACGTCTAAACAATGACATTGGGAGACGCAAGGCGTTTACAGATCTGTGGTTAGAGACATACAATTTGTCTTGTCTTCAGTCGGCCCTAGAGGTTGTGGTCGGCCGCCAGTGCCGAGTCTTCCTAGCTAGACAAAGTAGCGGAAACAGTGCCACTCGAGAAGCTTTGCAGCGGTTCATTGAGACGTTCTTGATCCGAAACGAAGACGGGATTCCGGATCAGATTGGCACAGATCGAAACTCCTGGTCTTACCAACGAACACTCCTTCGGAGCCTCATGCTTATCAAGCTTCTGGATATCACCAAAACCACTGCAAGTCAAATGACCAGGGGCTGCTTGTTTCAATCTTCCTCTTGCTACAAGGATTCTGTCGGCGTTGTCAGAGCCCTCCTCCAGCTACTCAATCCAAGTGCGGGAGAACCCATCCGGGCTCTGAGCCATATTGGATACACCGTCACACATTCACAATACCCTCTCGAGGAATATGATTACCAAATCGGCAACTTGGCGGTGGACCTACGGGACGGAGTGCGGTTGACGAGGCTGGTGGAATTGCTGTTATATCCATCGGCATCACAGTCTCTTGAGTACTCGGAGGATCCCAATGCAACCACAACGGTGCTACTGCCAACTGGAGAATTGCTATCTCTGACCGGAGAACAACCGGACTGGCCATTGTCTCAACACCTCAAGTTTCCCTGTATCGGTCGAGCAACAAAATTGTACAACGTCCAGATCGCCCTCAGCGCACTGCAAGGCGTCCGAGGAATGACAGCGCTGGTACAAGATGTGCAAGCTGCGGACATCGTGGATGGGTACCGAGAAAAGACCGTCAAACTGCTCTGGGGATTGACAAGCAAATGGGGTTTGGGCGGGCTTGTCGACTGGGATGATGTCGAGCGAGAGATCAAGAGACTTTGTCGAACCGCAGGCACCAAGCAAAACGACTTCTTCGACGTGTTGCACGACGAGGAGGGGCCTGCGCGTTACCAGATACTATTGAAGTCCTGGGCCCAAGCCGTCGCAAGCAAGCACGGATTGGTGGTTACGAATCTGACGACGAGTTTTGCTGACACGAAAGTGTTCGAGGCCATTGTGGAGGAGTACGAGAGATACATCATCAGTGACGCCGAGGCAACGAGAGGCCGAGCGCTCAGCGAACGACTACGAGGGCTCGGGTGCAGCGAGCAATTTACAGGTCTGTTTTCAGGTCCTCACGCGTCGCACAACCGTGGACATTTTTTTGACCGGGATTTCGTGCTGGCGGCACTGGCCTTTCTCTGTTCCAGACTCCTACAGCCGACCAAGGGGCCCAGAGCGGCAGTGACTATTCAGAGGGCCTGGAGACAGCACTGGGAGAGAGTGGTCGACTCACGAAAGTGTCGGTCGAAGATGCTGGCGGAGGGTTGTGCTGAGGTTGTCCGACAACGTCGACCAATCCAACTCGTTCAGACCAACGATGATGGCAGAGACACGGAGGTACGCAAGAAACCAGAGGATGAGCAGGTCAAACTGGCGCCTGACGCCACACAACAGCAATCTCAATGGGAGGCAGACGAGGAAGACATCTGGTTGGACCTGTGACCGCCAGGATGGGTCACGGACAATGTTGCACGGGCAGGGCGACACTGCTCTATGAGTGGTACTAGACTGCAAAGGTCATTGTGTCACTGGGAAAGAAAGGGGTGGAGTGGGCTCGAACAGCGCCCAAGCATGGTGAAGTGCCGAGAAGAAGATGCCCCCAACGGGGCTATTGGACGTACCTAAGGCTTGGAACGTTAATCTTGTAGACAGAGATGCCTGATGAAATGATGAATGATGCACGAACCTTGCAACTCGCTCTGAATCTCGTACAGAGCACGGATACGGAGCACAGGGTACGGCAGGACTGCTGTGCTGGTAAAAAGGGGCTTAGAAGGCCACCCCCCAGGGGCTCGGCGGCTACGTATCAGGGGCCCGGGAAGTCCCGGGACTCTATGCTGTATTTGGCCTGTGGTTGCGCCGCTTTTGTGACGCTGCCTGCGCTGCGCGGATCAAGAGATGCCTGAAGACACCTTGGTAGGTACGTACATACAGTAGTATGTATCTAGGTACATGTACGGAATACAGAGTACCTTAACCCTAACCCTACAGTATATGTCTCTCTGTTCCTCTTTCTCTGCCTCTCTGCTCCCTTTCTCCTCCGTCATCTTGCTTTGGCACATTCGCCATCCGAGCCTTATTTGGACCATCGCCCGTCGCCCAGACTCCGCTTGGGGTCCTGGTTTAGCGATCAACCGCTAGGAATCCCAGCCTAAGGGCTGATTGTGCTGCTCCCTCTACAAGCCAATGACACTTGGAGCGGAAATGGCTGTCCACCAACCGAACCCTGACCCCTCGGTGCCCCCTACCTGTGACCCTGTCGTGGTTTCTTCACCGGACCCTTTCTCGCTCGCTCCGTCTCAGGACAGGGAGCCTTAGCCCTAGGCACCGATGCATAGAAATGCAGCACGGAGCACAGGGTGCTGCAAGAGGTGGTGGCGACATCCACCTCCATCTCCCCCTCCCCCTCCCCGCGTTGGTCTTCCGAGCCGCAGCCGCCAGTTCATTCTGTGCTCTCGAGTCGCCAGTGACGGGTTTGTTCGACAATGTGGGCAATGAATGCATATGATAAGACTTGGGCTGGTTTGACTGGACTGGCCCAGACCACAATCCTGTCTTCGTGGTCCGTTCAAGCACCCCTGTCCAGTCTCTCGCCGCTGAAGAGGTGCAGGGGACATCCTCCTCGGTGGTCACAGGACGCCCCCTCCCCTCCCTCCCCTCCCTCCGAACGAACAGGCTACCCCTACCTGTTGGTTCACTATATTTGACCCCAGTCCTCCAAAATGTCCCGATGGTTTGGGTACGAGCGGTGTGTGGACTCCCCTTTCGATCAGACGCAGCTGTCGACATGCAGAGGCACCGGGCGGTCGTTGGAGGAATGTGGTTCGTGATACGCGACCCCTTGGTCTGCCCTGCCCTGCCACACTACTGTATCTACCGGATTCATGGCTTTCGCTCTTCACTCTTCAGGCTTCGCACACTTTTGTCCCTCGTGAGGAGTGAATCCTGGAGATTGTCATTCTTCACTTTGTCTTCTCAGGTGGGATCTTCAAGTCTTATTATTTTGCGGCGGTCCCGCTGGTGCCCACCTCGGATCAAGAGCTTTTCCTCTCTCAGATTACTGTCTTTATCGTTGTGCTACTGAACATGGCTTCGTCGCTGCCACCACCTATCTCCGCGCTTCCGCCAGAGATCCTCCATCAGATCCTGACATACCTTTCCGTCCCGACTCTCCTCATATTCGCGCGAACATCTCGGCAACATTACTCGGCCGCCTCTCGCGCCTTGCAAACCCTCCAGATCGCGATCCTCCCCCGGCGTATCCACGGTCTCCTAGCCTTTCTCAATTCGTCCCTTCTCGAGGAAACAGATGTCCTCTACGGAGAGCCAGACTACGATGTTCCCACTCCAAATCAAATCGTGGTCTCTTGCCCTCTTCCTGTACCACTGATCGGCAGCAAAGCGTCCAAACCGAAAAATCCAACCGAGCCACCTCCCACCCCGGCTCAGCACCGCGAGCAACTCTTCCGGCTCCAGGATGCTCTTGCCTGCTCCATCTTAACCACTTCCAGCCTGGTACATCTTCGTTCCTTGACCCTGCACATCTACACCATCACGTCCCCTTCCCTCCCGGAGATTCTTGCGACCTGTTTTCCCGATCTTCGTCACCTCCATCTGAACTTCAGTCACCCCTACCTCCACGACGCATGTTTACCAGCGCACTATTGGACATCATCTGAGTACCTGCGGGCCAGTCCGATCTGGGATGCCTTGGCCGGGATCGGTGACGAACTTGAATCGAGTGTAAAACTAATAAACCTAGAGAGGCTGACTGTCGAGCGCGCCGGCATCACGAGGACTCAGTTACAGAAATGGGTGGAAAGAAATCCCAGGTTACAGAGCCTAACGTTACGGAATGTCGCCGGCGTAGACGCAAGTTTTGTGAAGTGGCTCGGTGGTGTCAGCAGAGTGTCGTCGAGATCCGTCATGCTAAAGAGCCTTGCATTGGAACATTGCTCCTCTCTGACCCTCGGCACGGTTGAGGATTTCACGTGGCTTGATTCCTTGTTTGACATTGACGATGCTCAGACCCCAACGCACCAAGACCCAGATGCGACTTCGGCACTCCTAGTCTTGTCTTTGCAGGGCTCGAATGGCGTATCCATGCCTCCACTATTCACGTATCTCGAAACCAGGCGACCAGCTCTGCTTCAAATCACTCTACCAGATGGAAGACGCCTAACGGCTTGGGCTTCACCGACCTTCTCAAGACCAAGTCCTTCCTGCAGCAACACAGGCCAACAGCACCAAGCGCTCGAAGGACTTACAGACATGGCAGGAAATGGGCCTGACCGGAACGTCGATATTCACAGCAGCCACGGTATGAGTGCCGGTATCCTCGAGCCCGATGACCGTCACATACAAACAGAGCCCATGGGTACAGGAGGGTCGGGAGACGGATCGCCGGTTTCCTACCTTTGTACGATAACACGGGGGAATACACGACCTACTTACGACCACAGGTCCAGACGGCTGGTGACTATCGAGCCAGATACGAGATGACACAGCTCAAGAGCCAGTTTGGGCCGATGCAGGCCGAGTTGTAACTCGGTTGATTGGTCCCGTGGTAAGACATGTTTTTTACTGCGACGAGGGAGAAGTTTGGCTTTCTGAAAATTGAACGGCGGACGGTGGACGGTGGGTTTCTCGGGAGGAAAGAGAGTCCGATCTTGATCAAGAGGGAGGGCACATACAATAGACCAAGGTTTAGATAAAAGATAAATCTGTCTGAGTGTTCTTCCGGGGTTTCTTGCCTTTGTTTATCTCGCTGGCACCAACTAGTTGATGATACGACGCTAGATCTCGATGAAGATGGTTCACCAAGGTAAGAAGTGAGATATACAATTCGATGAAGATGGTGTTCACTAGAGTAAGAAGTGAGATATGCAATACGACATAAAGTACGGATATCATATACTATACACTATTTACTATACACTATACTATACCATATCATACCATACCATTCTACACCATAGACAGCAAGTAATTAGCGAGTTAAATCAACCGAACCGAACTATATGTAGTGCTCCGTGGATCTGAGGCTGAGTGTCGCACACACACACACACACACACACACACACACAGCACACAACCCACACACGCGCGCGCGCATATACACTACCTGCGGTACACTACGGTACACTACATGTAGAGTATAGTACATGTAGAGTATAGTACATGTAGAGTATAGTACATGTAGAGTATAGTACATGTAGAGTCTCGTCTTATGCTGATCTGATACTACTTTAGGTAGGTAGGTAGGTATGTAGATAGGTAGGTATGTAGATAGGTAGGTATGTAGATAGGTAGGTATGTAGATAGGTAGGTATGTAGATAGGTAGGTA